>NW_027063616.1:0-32661 GCF_032884065.1 Artemia franciscana
CTCTTTTCCTATTTCAAAAGTTTTAGTTTTCGTTGGTAATAGCTATGTCTGTGGAAAAAATGAAGATATTAGACTATTTTATGATTGCAAATGGTAGAGAATTTGATTGAAGGCTCTTTTCCTATGTCAAAAGTTTTAGTTTTCGAGGGTAATAGCTACGTATTTTGAAAAAAATGAAGATATTAGACAATTTTATGATTGCAAATGGTAAAGAATGTGATTAAAGGCTCTTTTCCTATGTCAAAAGTTTTAGTTTTCGAGGGTAATAGCTACGTATGTTGAAAAATGAAGATATTAGACTATTTTATGATTGTAAATGGTAAAGAATGTGATTAAAGGCTCTTTTCCTATGTCAAAAGTTTTAGTTTTCGAGGGTAATAGCTACGTATGTTGAAAAAATGAAGATATTATACTATTTTATGATTACAAATGGTAAAGAATGTGATAAAGGCTCTTTTCCTATTTCAAAAGTTTTAGTTTTCGAGGGTAAAAGCTACGTATGTTGGAAAAATGAAGATATTAGACTATTTTATGATTGCACATGGTAAAGAATGTGCTTAAAGGCTCTTTTCCTATTTCAAAAGTTTTAGTTTTCGAGGGTAATAGCTTTGTCTGTGGAAAAAATGAAGATATTAGACTATTTTATGATTGCAAATGATAAAGAATGTGATTAAGCTCTTTTCCTATTTCAAAAGTTTTAGTTTTCGGGGGTAAGAGCTTTGTCTGTGGAAAAAATGAAGATATTAGACAATTTTATGATTGCACATGGTAAAGAATGTGATTAAAGGCTCTTTTCCTATTTCAAAAGTTTTAGTTTTCGAGGGTAATAGCTACGTATGTTGAAAAAATGAAGATATTAGACTATTTTATGATTGCAAATGGTGATTGCAATGTGATTAAAGGCTCTTTTCCTATGTCAAAAGTTTTAGTTTTCGAGGGTAATAGCTACGTATGTTGAAAAAATGAAGATATTAGACTATTTTATGATTGCACATGTAAAGAATGTGATTAAAGGCTCTTTTCCTATTTCAAAAGTTTTACTTTTCGAGGGTAATAGCTACGAATGTTGAAAAAATGAAGATATTGGACTATTTTATGATTGCAAATGGTAAAGAATGTGATTAAAGGCTCTTTTCTATGTCAAAAGTTTTAGTTTTCGAGGGTAATAGCTACGTATGTTGAAAAAATGAAGATATTAGACTATTTTATGATTGCAAATGGTAAAGAATGTGATTAAAGGCTCTTTTCCTATTTCAAAAGTTTTAGTTTTCGAGGGTAATAGCTACGTATGTTGAAAAAATAAGATATTAGACTATTTTATGATTGCAAATGGTAAAGAATGTGATTAAAGGCTCTTTTCCTATTTCAAAAGTTTTAGTTTTCGAGGGTTATAGCTACGTATGTTGAAAAAATGAAGATATTAGACTATTTTATGATTGCAAATGGTAAAGAATGTGATTAAAGGCTCTTTTCCTATGTCAAAAGTTTTAGTTTTGGAGGGTAATAGCTACGTATGTTGAAAAAATGAAGATATTAGACTATTTTATGATTACACATGGTAAAGAATGTGATTAAAGGCTCTTTTCCTATGTCAAAAGTTTTAGTTTTCGAGGGTAATAGCTACGTATGTTGAAAAAATAAGATGTTAGACTATTTTTTGATTGCACCTGGTAAAGAATGTGATTAAAGGCTCTTTTCCTATTTCAAAAGTTTTATTTTTCGAGGGTAATAGCTAAGTATGTTGAAAACATGAAGATATTAGACTCTTTTATAATTGCAAATGGTAAAGAATGTGATTAAAGGCTCCTTTCCTATTTCAAAAGTTTTACTTTTCGAGGGTAATAGCTTTGTCTGTGGAAAAAATAATTGCAAATGGTAAAGAATGTGATTAACGGCTCTTTTCCTATGTCAAAAGTTTTAGTTTTCGAGGGTAATAGCTACGTATGTTGAAAAAATGAAGATATTAGACTATTTTATGATTGCACATGGTAAAGAATGTGATTAAAGGCTCTTTTCCTATGTCAAAAGTTTTAGTTTTCGAGGGTAATAGCTACTTATGTTGAAAAAATGAAGATATTAGACTATTTTATGATTGCACATGGTAAAGAATGTGATTAAAGGCTCTTTTCCTATGTCAAAAGTTTTAGTTTTCGAGGGTAATAGCTACGTATGTTGAAAAAATAAGATATTAGACTATTTTATGATTGCAAATGGTAAAGAATGTGATTAAAGGCTCTTTTCCTATTTCAAAAGTTTTAGTTTTCGAGGGTAATAGCTACGTATGTTGAAAAAATGAAGATATTAGACTATTTTATGATTGCAAATGGTAAATAATGTGATTAAAGGCTCTTTTCCTATGTCAAAAGTTTTAGTTTTCGAGGGTAATAGCTACGTATGTTGAAAAAATGAAGATATTAGACTATTTTATGATTGCACATAGTAAAGAATGTGATTAAAGGCTCTTTTCCTATTTCAAAAGTTTTAGTTTTCGAGGGTAATAGCTATGTCTGTGGAAAAAATGAAGATATTAGACTATTTTATGATTGCAAATGGTAAAGAATTTGATTGAAGGCTCTTTTCCTATGTCAAAAGTTTTAGTTTTCGAGGGTAATAGCTACGTATGTTGAAAAAATGAAGATATTAGACTATTTTATGATTGCACATGGTAAAGAATGTGATTAAAGGCTCTTTTCCTATGTCAAAAGTTTTAGTTTTCGAGGGTAATAGCTACGTATGTTGAAAAAATAAGATATTAGACTATTTATGATTGCAAATGGTAAAGAATGTGATTAAAGGCTCTTTTCCTATTTCAAAAGTTCTAGTTTTCGAGGGTAATAGCTACGTATGTTGAAAAAATGAAGATATTAGACTATTTTATGATTGCAAATGGTAAATAATGTGATTAAAGGCTCTTTTCCTATGTCAAAAGTTTTAGTTTTCGAGGGTAATAGCTACGTATGTTGAAAAAATGAAGATATTAGACTATTTTATGATTGCACATAGTAAAGAATGTGATTAAAGGCTCTATTCCTATTTCAAAAGTTTTAGTTTTCGATGGTAATAGCTATGTCTGTGGAAAAAATGAAGATATTAGACTATTTTATGATTGCAAATGGTAAAGAATTTGATTGAAGGCTCTTTTCCTATGTCAAAAGTTTTAGTTTTCGAGGGTAATAGCTACGTATGTTGAAAAAATGAAGATATTAGACTATTTTATGATTGTAAATGGTAAAGAATGTGATTAAAGGCTCTTTTCCTATGTCAAAAGTTTTAGTTTTCGAGGGTAATAGCTACGTATGTTGAAAAAATGAAGATATTATACTATTTTATGATTGCAAATGGTAAAGAATGTGATTAAAGGCTCTTTTCCTATTTCAAAAGTTTTAGTTTTCGAGGGTAAAAGCTACGTATGTTGGAAAAATGAAGATATTAGACTATTTTATGATTGCACATGGTAAAGAATGTGCTTAAAGGCTCTTTTCTATTTCAAAATTTTTAGTTTTCGAGGGTAATAGCTTTGTCTGTGGAAAAAATGAAGATATTAGACTATTTTATGATTGCAAATGATAAAGAATGTGATTAAGGCTCTTTTCCTATTTCAAAAGTTTTAGTTTTCGGGGGTAAGAGCTTTGTCTGTGGAAAAAATGAAGATATTAGACAATTTTATGATTGCACATGGTAAAGAATGTGATTAAAGGCTCTTTTGCTATTTCAAAAGTTTTAGTTTTCGAGGGTAATAGCTACGTATGTTGAAAAAATGAAGATATTAGACTATTTTATGATTGCAAATGGTGATTGCAATGTGATTAAAGGCTCTTTTCCTATGTTCAAAAGTTTTAGTTTTCGAGGGTAATAGCTACGTATGTTGAAAAAATGAAGATATTAGACTATTTTATGATTGCACATGGTAAAGAATGTGATTAAAGGCTCTTTTCCTATTTCAAAAGTTTTACTTTTCGAGGGTAATAGCTACGAATGTTGAAAAAATGAAGATATTAGACTATTTTATGATTGCAAATGGTAAAGAATGTGATTAAAGGCTCTTTTCCTATGTCAAAATTTTTAGTTTTCGAGGGTAATAGCTACGTATGTTGAAAAAATGAAATATTAGACTATTTTATGATTGCAAATGGTAAAGAATGTGATTAAAGGCTCTTTTCCTATTTCAAAAGTTTTAGTTTTCGAGGGTAATAGCTACGTATGTTGAAAAAATAAGATATTAGACTATTTTATGATTGCAAATGGTAAAGAATGTGATTAAAGGCTCTTTTCCTATTTCAAAAGTTTTAGTTTTCGAGGGTAATAGCTACGTATGTTGAAAAAATGAAGATATTAGACTATTTTATGATTGCAAATGGTAAAGAATGTGATTAAAGGCTCTTTTCCTATGTCAAAAGTTTTAGTTTTCGAGGGTAATAGCTACGTATGTTGAAAAAATGAAGATATTAGACTATTTTATGATTACACATGGTAAAGAATGTGATTAAAGGCTCTTTTCCTATGTCAAAAGTTTTAGTTTTCGAGGGTAATAGCTACGTATGTTGAAAAAATAAGATGTTAGACTATTTTATGATTGCACATGGTAAAGAATGTGATTAAAGGCTCTTTTCCTATTTCAAAAGTTTTATTTTTCGAGGGTAATAGCTAAGTATGTTGAAAACATGAAGATATTAGACTCTTTATAATTGCAAATGGTAAAGAATGTGATTAAAGGCTCTTTTCCTATTTCATAAATTTTAGTTTTCGAGGGTAATAGCTACGTATGTTGAAAAAATGAAGATATTAGACTATTTTATGATTGCAAATTGTAACGAATGTGATTAAAGGCTCTTTTCCTATTTCAAAAGTTTTAGTTTTCGAGGGTAATAGCTACGTATGTTGAAAAAAAGAAGATATTAGACTATTTTATTATTGCACATGGTAAGGAATGTGATTAAAGGCTCTTTTCCTATGTCAAAAGTATTAGTTTTCGAGGGTAATAGCTACGTATGTTGAAAAAATGAAGATATTAGACTATTTTATGATTGCACATGGTAAAGAATGTGATTAAAGGCTCTTTTCCTATTTCAAAAGTTTTAGTTTTCGAGGGTAATAGCTAAGTATGTTGAAAAAATGAAGATATTAGACTATTTTATGATTGCAAATGGTAAAGAATGTAATTAAAGGCTCTTTTCCTATTTCAAAAGTTTTAGTTCTCGAGGGTAATAGCTACGTATGTTGAAAAAATGAAGATATTAGACTATTTTATGATTGCAAATGGTAAAGAATGTGATTAAAGGCTCTTTTCCTAGTTCAAAAGTTTTAGTTTTCGAGGGTAATAGCTATGTCCGTGGAAAAAATGAAGATATTAGACTATATTATGAATGCAAATGGTAAAGAATTTGATTGAAGGCTCTTTTCCTATGTCAAAAGTTTTAGTTTTCGAGGGTAATAGCTACGTATTTTGAAAAAATGAAGATATTAGACAATTTTATGATTGCAAATGGTAAAGAATGTGATTAAAGGCTCTTTTCCTATGTCAAAAGTTTAGTTTTCGAGGGTATTAGCTACGTATGTTGAAAAAATGAAGATATTAGACTATTTTATGATTGCAAATGGTGATTGCAATGTGATTAAAGGCTCTTTTCCTATGTCAAAAGTTTTAGTTTTCGAGGGTAATAGCTACGTATGTTGAAAAAATGAAGATATTAGACTATTTTATGATTGCACATGGTAAAGAATGTGATTAAAGGCTCTTTTCCTATTTCAAAAGCTTTACTTTTCGAGGGTAATAGCTACGAATATTGAAAAAATGAAGATATTAGACTATCTTATGATTGCAAATGGTAAAGAATGGGATTAAAGGCTCTTTTCCTATGTCAAAAGTTTTAGTTTTCGAGGGTAATAGCTACGTATGTTGAAAAAATGAAGATATTAGACTATTTTATGATTGCAAATGGTAAAGAATGTGATTAAAGGCTCTTTTCCTATTTCAAAAGTTTTAGTTTTCGAGGGTAATAGCTACGTATGTTGAAAAAATAAGATATTAGACTATTTTATGATTGCAAATGGTAAAGAATATGATTAAAGGCTCTTTTCCTATTTCAAAAGTTTTAGTTTTCGAGGGTAATAGCTACGTATGTTGAAAAAATGAAGATATTAGACTATTTTATGATTGCAAATGGTAAAGAATGTGATTAAAGGCTCTTTTCCTATGTAGAAAGTTTTAGTTTTCGAGGGTAATAGCTACGTATGTTGAAAAAATGAAGATATTAGACTATTTTATGATTACACATGGTAAAGAATGTGATTAAAGGCTCTTTTCCTATGTCAAAAGTTTTAGTTTTCGAGGGTAATAGCTACGAATGTTGAACAAATGAAGATATTAGACTATTTTATGATTGCAAATGGTAAAGAATGTGATTAAAGCTCTTTTCCTATTTCAAAAGTTTTAGTTTTCGAGGATAATAGCTAAGTATGTTGAAAAAATGAAGATATTAGACTATTTTATGATTGCAAATGGTAAAGAATGTGATTAAAGGCTCTTTTCCTATGTCAAAAGTTTTAGTTTTCGAGGGTAATAGCTACGTATGTTGAAAAAATGAAGATATTAGACTATTTTATGATTGCAAATGGTAAAGAATGTGATTAAAGGCTCTTTTCCTATTTCAAAAGTTTTAGTTTTCGAGGGTAATAGCTTTGTCTGTGGAAAAAATGATTGCAAATGGTAAAGAATGTGATCAAAGGCTCTTTTCCTATGTCAAAAGTTTTAGTTTTCGAGGGTAATAGCTACGTATGTTGAAAAAATGAAGATATTAGACTATTTTATGATTGCACATGGTAAAGAATGTGATTAAAGGCTCTTTTCCTATGTCAAAAGTTTTAGTTTTCGAGGGTAATAGCTACGTATGTTGAAAAAATAAGATATTAGACTATTTTATGATTGCAAATGGTAAAGAATGTGATTAAAGGCTCTTTTCCTATTTCAAAAGTTTTAGTTTTCGAGGGTAATAGCTACGTATGTTGAAAAAATTAAGATATTAGACTATTTTATGATTGCAAACGGTAAAGAATGTGATTAAATTCTCTTTTCCTATGTCAAAAGTTTTAGTTTTTGAGGGTAATAGCTACGTATGTTGAAAAAATGAAGATATTAGACTATTTTATGATTGCACATAGTAAAGAATGTGATTAAAGGCTCTTTTCCTATTTCAAAAGTTTTAGTTTTCGAGGGTAATAGCTATGTCTGTGGAAAAAATGAAGATATTAGACTATTTTATGATTGCAAATGGTAAAGAATTTGATTGAAGGCTCTGTTCCTATGTCAAAAGTTTTAGTTTTCGAGGGTAATAGCTACGTATTTTGAAAAAAATGAAGATATTAGACAATTTTATGATTGAAAATGGTAAAGAATGTGATTAAAGGCTCTTTTCCTATGTCAAAAGTTTTGGTTTTCGAGGGTAATAGCTACGTATGTTGAAAAAAATGAAGATATTAGACTATTTTATGATTGCAAATGGTAAAGAATGTGATTAAAGGCTCTTTTCCTATTTCAAAAGTTTTAGTTTTCGAGGGTAATAGCTACGTATGTTGAAAAAATGAAGATATTAGACTATTTTATGATTGTAAATGGTAAAGAATGTGATTAAAGGCTCTTTTCCTATGTCAAAAGTTTTAGTTTTCGAGGGTAATAGCTATGTATGTTGAAAAAATGAAGATATTAGACTATTTAATGATTG
Organism: Artemia franciscana; assembly: GCF_032884065.1. Taxonomy (NCBI): domain Eukaryota; kingdom Metazoa; phylum Arthropoda; class Branchiopoda; order Anostraca; family Artemiidae; genus Artemia; species Artemia franciscana. The sequence goes on from NW_027063616.1 coordinate 7,719, forward strand.
CAAATGGTAAAGAATGTGATTAAAGGCTCTTTTCCTATTTCAAAAGTTTTAGTTTTTTAGGGTAAGAGCTACGTATGTTGGAAAAATGAAGATATTAGACTATTTTATGATTGCACATGGTAAAGAATGTGCTTAAAGGCTCTTTTCCTATTTCAAAAGTTTTAATTTTCGAGGGTAATAGCTTTGTCTGTGGAAAAAATGAAGATATTAGACTATTTTATGATTACAAATGGTAAAGAATGTGATTAAAGGCTCTTTTCCTATTTCAAAAGTTTTAGTTTTCGGGGGTAAGAGCTTTGTCTGTAGAAAAAATGAAGATATTAGACAATTTTATGATTGCACATGGTAAAGAATGTGATTAAAGGCTCTTTTCCTATTTCAAAAGTTTTAGTTTTCGAGGGTAATAGCTACGTATGTTGAAAAATGAAGATATTAGACTATTTTATGATTGCAAATGGTGATTGCAATGTGATTAAAGGCTCTTTTCCTATGTCAAAAGTTTTAGTTTTCGAGGGTAATAGCTACGTATGTTGAAAAAATGAAGATATTAGACTATTTTATGATTGCACATGGTAAAGAATGTGATTAAAGGCTCTTTTCCTATTTCAAAAGTTTTACTTTACGAGGGTAATAGCTACGAATAATGAAAAAATGAAGATATTAGACTATTTTATGATTGCAAATGGTAAAGAATGTGATTAAAGGCTCTTTTCTTATGTCAAAAGTTTTAGTTTTCGAGGGTAATAGCTACGTATGTTGAAAAAATGAAGATATTAGACTATTTTATGATTGCAAATGGTAAAGAATGTGATTAAAGGCTCTTTTTCTATTTCAAAAGTTTTAGTTTTCGAGGGTAATAGCTACGTATGTTGAAAAAATAAGATATTAGACTATTTTATGATTGCAAATGATAGAGAATGTGATTAAAGGCTCTTTTCCTATTTCAAAAGTTTTAGTTTTCGAGGGTAATAGCTAAGTATGTTGAAAAAATGAAGATATTAGACTATTTTATGATTGCAAATGGTAAAGAATGTGATTAAAGGCTCTTTTCCTATGTCAAAAGTTTTAGTTTTCGAGGGTAATAGCTACGTATGTTGAAAAAATGAAGATATTAGACTATTTTATGATTGCACATAGTAAAGAATGTGATTAAAGGCTCTTTTCCTATTTCAAAAGTTTTAGTTTTCGAGGGTAATAGCTATGTCTGTGGAAAAAATGAAGATATTAGACTATTTTATGATTGCAAATGGTAAAGAATTTGATTGAAGGCTCTTTTCCTATGTCAAAAGTTTTAGTTTTCGAGGGTAATAGCTACGTATTTTGAAAAAAATGAAGATATTAGACAATTTTATGATTGCAAATGGTAAAGAATGTGATTAAAGGCTCTTTTCCTATGTCAAAAGTTTTAGTTTTCGAGGGTAATAGCTACGTATGTAGAAAAAAATGAAGATATTAGACTATTTTATGATTGCAAATGGTAAAGAATGTGATTAAAGGCTCTTTTCCTATTTCAAAAGTTTTAGTTTTTGAGGGTAATAGCTACGCATGTTGAAAAAATGAAGATATTAGACTATTTTATGATTGTAAATGGTAAAGAATGTGATTAAAGGCTCTTTTCCTATGTCAAAAGTTTTAGTTTTCGAGGGTAATAGCTACGTATGTTGAAAAAATGAAGATATTAGACTATTTCATGATTGCATATGGTAAAGAATGTGATTAAAGGCTCTTTTCCTATTTCAAAAGTTTTAGTTTTCGAGGGTAATAGCTACGTATGTTGGAAAAATGAAGATATTAGACTATTTTATGATTGCACATGGTAAAGAATGTGCTTAAAGGCTCTTTTCCTATTTCAAAAGTTTTAGTTTTCGAGGGTAATAGCTTTGTCTGTGGAAAAAATGAAGATATTAGACTATTTTATGATTGCAAATGGTAAAGAATGTGATTAAAGGCTCTTTTCCTATTTCAAAAGTTTTAGTTTTCGGGGGTAAGAGCTTTGTCTGTGGAAAAAATGAAGATATTAGACAATTTTATGATTGCACATGGTAAAGAATGTGATTAAAGGCTCTTTTCCTATTTCAAAAGTTTTAGTTTTCGAGGGTAATAGCTACGTCTGTTGAAAAAATGAAGATATTAGACTATTTTATGATTGCAAATGGTGATTGCAATGTGATTAAAGGCTCTTTTCCTATGTCAAAAGTTTTAGTTTTCGAGGGTAATAGCTACGTATGTTGAAAAAATGAAGATATTAGACTATTTTATGATTGCACATGGTAAAGAATGTGATTAAAGGCTCTTTTCCTATTTCAAAAGTTTTACTTTTCGAGGGTAATAGCTACGAATGTTGAAAAAATGAAGATATTAGACTATTTTATGATTGCAAATGGTAAAGAATGTGATTAAAGGCTCTTTTCCTATGTCAAAAGTTTTAGTTTTCGAGGGTAATAGCTACGTATGTTGAAAAAATGAAGATATTAGACTATTTTATGATTGCAAATGGTAAAGAATGTGATTAAAAGCTCTTTTTCTATTTCAAAAGTTTTAGTTTTCGAGGGTAATAGCTACGTATGTTGAAAAAATAAGATATTAGACTATTTTATGATTGCAAATGGTAAAGAATGTGATTAAAGGCTCTTTTCCTATTTCAAAAGTTTTAGTTTTCGAGGGTAATAGCTAAGTATGTTGAAAAAATGAAGATATTAGACTATTTTATGATTGCAAATGGTAAAGAATGTGATTAAAGGCTCTTTTCCTATGTCAAAAGTTTTAGTTTTCGAGGGTAATAGCTACGTATGTTGAAAAAATGAAGATATTAGACTATTTTATGATTGCACATAGTAAAGAATGTGATTAAAGGCTCTTTTCCTATTTCAAAAGTTTTAGTTTTCGAGGGTAATAGCTATGTCTGTGGAAAAAATGAAGATATTAGACTATTTTATGATTGCAAATGGTAAAGAATTTGATTGAAGGCTCTTTTCTATGTCAAAAGTTTTAGTTTTCGAGGGTAATAGCTACGTAGGGGAGACCGGGGCGCCTTCGGTCACTTTTTCGATTACCAGCCACCAAGAATTTTACGTTCGTTATTTTGAAAAATCTTGCTGAACGCAGGGAAGATCAACGTTTGATCTACCAAATCTATTTTGTAGTTTTCTTAGAACTCAACCGGATTGTAAGAAAAAAGTGATCCCGCTGAAGCCCCATTTTGACCGGAGGTGCCCCCAACCCGGGGCACCTTCGGTCGGGCTTGGGGCACCTTCGGTCAGCCTTGCAATTATACGAATTACCTCCGTTATCCTGTCTTTAGATGGATAAATATACAAAGCTTACTTTTGTCTTCGTTTATTGTTTGTAAAAATAAGCCAAAGTAACAAAATCACATCATTTATTACTGTCGGAAGGAAATTTTCGACATCACTTTTGATACAGAGGCAGAGATGGTTGAGTTCAGCGACTTCACTTTTCAGCGGAGACTTGGAAAAAGTGAAAAATTGACGTCGCTGAACTCAATCATCTCTGCGACACGTGCCGTACCCCCACTTCTGCTAGGAATGGGCAATTTCATCTTAACATCCACCAAATTGACATAGCTTTCATCCACTACTTGTGGGAAAAAAACTTGCTAGAATCACTGTCCTTTCTGCGAAGGAAACTTACAAAAACTTCACTGTTATCTTTTTCTTTGACGAATCCAACGTAGTGCAGTGAACTGTTCTTGCCTTCGAACTCCACCAACACATAGTCGCCAATACTAAAGGTCCCCAGTGCAAGTGGCTTAGTTAGCTCGTCATCACCGATATGTAGACTATCATCCGTGTCATCATCCAGATGAACTGAAACAACAGATTCTTCATCAGTCGACTGATCGCACAAAGACGTTTGCTGCTTCCTCTTCTGACCCTTGCTTTTCGTTTGACTTGTTGGCTTCTTCATATTTTTTTTCAGCAATCTTGCTTTTGCTTTTGCATCTTTCTCATCTTGCTTTGCTTTCTTAGCCATCATAGCAGCTTCAATTTTATCTTTCTCTGGTGTGTCTGTCAAAACTCTCGATGCACCCTTTTCCTTCCGCCCCTATTGCTCTGTTTCCTTAGCAATGCCTTTGGATACGGTCGGACATCTTCGGGGGTCAAAGCATTAGAGTAACGAATCTCTGCAGCTGGTGTTGCCGGTGCAGTTGACGGTGACGGGCAAGGATCTAGTAGATCCGATACTGGTGGGTTTCTCTCTGTTGCTGATGGGCACGGCTCTGCCTTAGGACGGTCGCTGACAGACGCAGCATAAAAATCCTCATCAGAAAAAGCATTGCGGCTGAAGGGCCAAATGCCAGGCTTCGAAAACCCAGAAATGATGTTGTTCATGGTCAGTGCATTTGGATAAGCATTTCCTACAAGCTGGGCAATATGGGTGATCTGGATCCTCTGAAACGGATTTGAAGTCATCCAATCATGAAATGCTCTTTTCAAAGCAGACTTCAGTGGTCCATAGATAGTAATATCTAGAGGCTGAAGACGATGACTGCAGTGGGGTGGGAAGGATAGTAAAACAATGCCATTTGCACGGGCGTACATGATAACGTCAAGACCGATGTGGCTCTCATGGTTATCGAGCAATAAGAGGACCGGGCTGTCCTTGGAATATCGAACTTGTTTCTTGAAATGCTGTATCGCCTCGTAAAACAATGTTGCAGTCATCCAACCAGTTGTTTAGGCTAGGCCGAGACTTCCTGCAGGGGCCCCAAACATCATATGATCCTTGAACTTTGCTCTGGGGAATACGAAGACTGGTGGCACGGTTCCACCAATAGCATTGACAAAGCAACAAACAGTAACAAGTTCACCCCTTTCAGCTGTGGTAACCTGACCAACCTGCTTGGTACCGGTTTGTGCTATCACCTTGGGGCTGTCAAGTACAGTTGTGACCCCCGTTTCGTCACAGTTCCAAATGCTTTCTCCTGTGAATTTGTATTTGTGCAGGACAGCCTCCAAGTTGTCAAGGAATCTGTCAACATTAGCACGATTGAAGCTCGAGCTGCGAGCTAAGCTAGTGTTCTCTGGCTTTCTGAGAGACAAATCACCTTGCCTTATCATAAAGCCCTTCATCCAGTCTGGCCCAGCCATCTGTGCTTCTTCCCAGTTGTGAGGAACTTTCTTATCTAGTCTTTTTGCATAATCATATGCTAACTTTCGTGTTTGCATCAGGGTCATACCATAATGGACTTTCGAACAATGTTTCAAATAAACAGCAAGCTGGCCCTCTTCATTGGCCGTGAAAACTTTTGCAGTTGACAGTCTCTCTTTTCTTGTCGGAAGAAAAGCACTATTGAATGTGCCACCACTAGAGGTTCCAGAATTAGAGACCCCAGCTTGAATAGGCACTGGTATGCCCCCTTGCTCTTGCTCGCGTAGTTCTTTTGCTCGGCGAACGTTGTCGATAAGGGTTGATTTCGGTATTCCGAAAGCTGTTGCAGTACTACGAATTGAAGCTTTGTCCATCAAAACTTTGGAAACAGCAATGTTCATAGCCTCATCTGACACACCCTTCGGGCGTTTTGGAACTCTGTTCCGAACCATAACCAATGATCTGGAAGAAACTATGAAATTAAGACTTACCGAATTTGGCAGTGTAAAAATGACCTACAGTAAAAGAGAAGAAACAAACGAACTTATTTCCGGCGTAATAAGTTCGTGGAACTTAATAGCACGACCCAACAAGCGTCAAAGAAAATGCACTGTGGCCCGAGCGCGTCATTTTCATTATGGAGTACTAAGTGAAGTTTGTTTTGCAGCGTCAAAACCAGTGACCAATTAATATGCGCCTTGATGGAATGGGGCAAGTAAAACCTTCTGTCTGAGAACTTTGGCCTATTTTTCATTTTTCTTACTTTCACTGTACCAGTCTTTCTTGATTACACCAGGAATAAACAAAAAGTTAAATCTTTGGCACCACAAGATTTTATATTAATGAAAAATAAAAAAAAAATATAATTTTAAAAATAAAAATATCTTGATCATCATTTGAAGATATATTTTCGGCTTCTAAAAAAAAAATCTACAAAAATCACATACCATCAAGTTTCAACCATCACAAGAACTTTTTTACTACAGAAAATTTTGGTTGTCACATAATTTTGGGGGGATATTTCCTGAATTAATAAAGGGATTTAATTCAAGCTAATCTGATGAAACAAACGCAATTTTGCCAGGTAGTTTTAACAACAATATCTTCATTGTGGTTACAGCAATCGTTGCAGCTATTACTTGAAACTATGCAACTACTACTTACTATTTTAAAACTAGTAGTACTACTTTACTATGTGGCATACGGTAAAGGACAAACCATGGAATATAGTAACAGAAAGTTTAAGACTTGTTTAGAGAAAGGCATCTGCAGAGGGACAATTTGGTCATTTGATGCTGACTCAGGAATGGTATCTATGATTTCATCTTTTATTCATAGTTAAAACAAACTTATTATGAGAAGAAATGCATGCAATTTTTAAAAAAACATTTCGAAACAATCCATATTGGAAGCAAATGATAATAAAAGGTGTACCATTGGAATTATCATTGTAATGACAAGGGTCATTTACAGGCTTCATTTCTTTTGGACACACTCGCTGATGCAGCGGAATATCACTGCCCTTCTCTCGTTCTGAAAGTAACAAACTCTTTTGGTACACCTTACTTTAGTTCTATGCTGGGAGCATCAATGTTAACCACAATTGAATTGTAGAGAGACCTATCTTTAACTTAAAACTGGTAAGGTTACGTTATTCATCAGGTTGGGGTGCCTCCGGTCAGCGACCGAAGGTGCCCCGTCGTGGACTGACCGAAGGTGCCCCAGCCGCCATTTTGTCAAACTTATTTTCTGACCCGAAAACAGAGAAAGATTTCTCCTTAGAAATACCACTATCTTCTAGTCCTATCATTTCTATGTGTATACAAATTTAATCATCGAAATCCATGCCAAACAGAAGGGGAAGGCTAGGTTCAAACAGAAGTAGAGAAACTTACTTTTCGCAAAAAAAATGGTACGAAACTCTCTCCAGCTAAACTGGCTGAAGCTAACTGAGGGAAATTTTCTTCGGACATCCGCCTTGGATAAACAACCTCCCCAGTGCCATCTAGCATAAAAATACGTAAACTCAAAATGAGTTATTGGGGGTGACCGGAGGCACCCCGTGACCGAAGGCGCCCCGGTCTCCCCTATGTTGAAAAAATGAAGATATTAGACTATTTTATGATTGCACATGGTAAAGAATGTGATTAAAGGCTCTTTTCCTATTTCAAAAGTTTTAGTTTTCGAGGGTAATAGCTACGTATGTTGAAAAAATGAAGATATTAGACTATTTTATGTTTGCACATGGTAAAGAATGTGATTAAAGGCTCTTTTCCTATTTCAAAAGTTTTAGTTTTTGAGGGTAATAGCTACGTATGTTGAAAAAATGAAGATATTAGACTATTTTATGATTGTAAATGGTAAAGAATGTGATTAAAGGCTCTTTTCCTATGTCAAAAGTTTTAGTTTTCGAGGGTAATAGCTACGTATGTTGAAAAAATGAAGATATTAGACTATTTCATGATTGCAAATGGTAAAGAATGTGATTAAAGGCTCTTTTCCCATTTCAAAAGTTTTAGTTTTCGAGGGTAATGGCTACGTATGTTGGAAAAATGAAGATATTAGACTATTTTATGATTGCACATGGTAAAGAATGTGCTTAAAGGCTCTTTTCCTATTTCAAAAGTTTTAGTTTTCGAGGGTAATAGCTTTGTCTGTGGATAAAATGAAGATATTAGACTATTTTATGATTGCAAATGGTAAAGAATGTGATTAAAGGCTCTTTTCCTATTTCAAAAGTTTTAGTTTTCGGGGGTAAGAGCTTTGTCTGTGGAAAAAATGAAGATATTAGACAATTTTATGATTGCACATGGTAAAGAATGTGATTAAAGGCTCTTTTCCTATTTCAAAAGTTTTAGTTTTCGAGGGTAATAGCTACGTATGTTGAAAAAATTAAGATATTAGACTATTTTATGATTGCAAATGGTGATTGCAATGTGATTAAAGGCTCTTTTCCTATGTCAAAAGTTTTAGTTTTCGAGGGTAATAGCTACGTATGTTGAAAAAATGAAGATATTAGACTATTTTATGATTGCACATGGTAAAGATTGTGATTAAAGGCTCTTTTCCTATTTCAAAAGTTTTACTTTTCGAGGGTAATAGCTACGAATGTTGAAAAAATGAAGATATTAGACTATTTTATGATTGCAAATGGTAAAGAATGTGATTAATAGCTCTTTTCCTATGTCAAAAGTTTTAGTTTTCGAGGGTAATAGCTACGTATGTTGAAAAAATGAAGATATTAGACTATTTTATGATTGCAAATGGTAAAGAATGTGATTAAAGGCTCTTTTTCTATTTCAAAAGTTTTAGTTTTCGAGGTTAATAGCTACGTATGTTGAAAAAATAAGATATTAGACTATTTTATGATTGCAAATGGTAAAGAATGTGATTAAAGGCTCTTTTCCTATTTCAAAAGTTTTAGTTTTCGAGGTTAATAGCTAAGTATGTTGAAAAAATGAAGATATTAGACTATTTTATGATTACACATGGTAAAGAATGTGATTAAAGGCTCTTTTCCTATGTCAAAAGTTTTAGTTTTCAAGGGTAATAGCTACGTATGTTGAAAAAATAAGATATTCGACTATTTTATGATTGCACATGGTAAAGAATGTGATTAAAGGCTCTTTTCCTATTTCAAAAGTTTTATTTTTCGAGGGTAATAGCTACGTATGTTGAAAACATGAAGATATTAGACTCTTTTATAATTGCAAATGGTAAAGAATGTGATTAAAGGCTCTTTTCCTATTTCAAAAGTTTTAGTTTTCGAGGGTAATAGCTACGTATGTTGAAAAAATGAAGATATTAGACTATTTTATGATTGCAAATTGTGAAGAATGTGATTAAAGGCTCTTTTCCTATTTCAAAAGTTTTAGTTTTCGAGGGTAATAGCTACGTATGTTGAAAAAAAGAAGATATTAGACTATTTTATTATTGCACATGGTAAGGAATGTGATTAAAGGCTCTTTTCCTATGTCAAAAGTATTAGTTTTCGAGGGTAATAGCTACGTATGTTGAAAAAATGAAGATATTAGACTATTTTATGATTGCACATGGTAAAGAATGTGATTAAAGGCTCTTTTCCTATTTCAAAAGTTTTAGTTTTCGAGGGTAATAGCTAAGTATGTTGAAAAAATGAAGATATTGGACTATTTTATGATTGCAAATGGTAAAGAATGTGATTAAAGGCTCTTTTCCTATTTCAAAAGTTTTAGTTCTCGAGCGTAATAGCTACGTATGTTGAAAAAATGAAGATATTAGACTATTTTATAATTGCAAATGGTAAAGAATGTGATTAAAGGCTCTTTTCCTAGTTCAAAAGTTTTAGTTTTCGAGGGTAATAGCTATGTCCGTGGAAAAAATGAAGATATTAGACTATATTATGAATGCAAATGGTAAAGAATTTGATTGAAGGCTCTTTTCCTATGTCAAAAGTTTTAGTTTTCGAGTGTAATAGCTACGTATTTTGAAAAAATGAAGATATTAGACAATTTTATGATTGCAAATGGTAAAGCATGTGATTAAAGGCTCTTTTCCTATGTCAAAAGTTTTAGTTATCGAGGGTAATAGCTACGTATGTTGAAAAAATGAAGATATTAGACTAGTTTATGATTGCAAATGATAAAGAATGTGATTAAAGGCTCTTTTCCTATTTCAAAAGTTTTAGTTTTCGAGGGTAATAGCTACGTATGTTGAAAAAATGAAGATATTAGACTATTTTATGATTGCAAATTGTAAAGAATGTGATTAAAGGCTCTTTTCCTATTTCAAAAGTTTTAGTTTTCGAGGGTAATAGCTACGTATGTTGAAATAAAGAAGATATTAGACTATTTTATTATTGCACATGGTAAGGAATGTGATTAAAGGCTCTTTTCCTATGTCAAAAGTATTAGTTTTCGAGGGTAATAGCTACGTATGTTGAAAAAATGAAGATATTAGACTATTTTATGATTGCACATGGTAAAGAATGTGATTAAAGGCTCTTTTCCTATTTCAAAAGTTTTAGTTTTCGAGGGTAATAGCTAAGTATGTTGAAAAAATGAAGATATTAGACTATTTTATGATTGCAAATGGTAAAGAATGTGATTAAAGGCTCTTTTCCTATTTCAAAAGTTTTAGTTCTCGAGGGTAATAGCTACGTATGTTGAAAAAATGAAGATATTAGACTATTTTATGATTGCAAATGGTAAAGAATGTGATTAAAGGCTCTTTTCCTAGTTCAAAAGTTTTAGTTTTCGAGGGTAATAGCTATGTCCGTGGAAAAAATGAAGATATTAGACTATATTATGAATGCAAATGGTAAAGAATTTGATTGAAGGCTCTTTTCCTATGTCAAAAGTTTTAGTTTTCGAGTGTAATAGCTACGTATTTTGAAAAAATGAAGATATTAGACAATTTTATGATTGCAAATGGTAAAGCATGTGATTAAAGGCTCTTTTCCTATGTCAAAAGTTTTAGTTTTCGAGGTTAATAGCTACGTATGTTGAAAAAATGAAGATATTAGACTAGTTTATGATTGCAAATGATAAAGAATGTGATTAAAGGCTATTTTCCTATGTCAAAAGTTTTAGTTTTCGAGGGTAATAGCTACGTATGTTGAAAAAATGAAGATATTAGACTATTTTATGTTTGCACATGGTAAAGTCTTTGATTAAAGGCTCTTTTCCTATTTCAAAAGTTTTAGTTTTCGAGGGTAATAGCTACGTATGTTGAAAAAATGAAGATATTAGACTATTTTATGATTGTAAATGGTAATGAATGTGATTAAAGGCTCTTTTCCTATGTCAAAAGTTTTAGTTTTCGAGGGTAATAGCTACGTATGTTGAAAAAATGAAGATATTAGACTATTTTATGATTGCAAATGGTAAAGAATGTGATTAAAGGCTCTTTTCCTATTTCAAAAGTTTTAGTTTTCGAGGGTAATAGCTACGTATGTTGGAAAAATGAAGATATTAGACTATTTTATGATTGCACATGGTAAAGAATGTGCTTAAAGGCTCTTTTCCTATGTCAAAAGTTTTAGTTTTCGAGGGTAATAGCTATGTCTGTGGAAAAAATGAAGATATTAGACTATTTTATGATTGCAAATGGTAAAGAATGTGATTAAAGGCTCTTTTCCTATTTCAAAAGTTTTAGTTTTCGGGGGTAAGAGCTTTGTCTGTGGAAAAAATGAAGATGTTAGACAATTTTATGATTGCACATGGTAAAGAATGTGATTAAAGGCTCTTTTCCTATTTCAAAAGTTTTAGTTTTCGAGGGTAATAGCTACGTATGTTGAAAAAATGAAGATATTAGACTATTTTATGATTGCACATGGTAAAGAATGTGATTAAAGGCTCTTTTCCTATTTCAAAAGTTTTACTTTTCGAGGGTAATAGCTACGAATGTTGAAAAAATGAAGATATTAGACTATTTTATGATTGCAAATGGTAAAGAATGTGATTAAAGGCTCTTTTCCTATTTCAAAAGTTTTAGTTTTCGAGGGTAATAGCTAAGTATGTTGGAAAAATAAGATATTAGACTATTTTATGATTGCAAATGGTAAAGAATGTGATTAAAGGCTCTTTTCCTTTTTCAAAAGTTTTAGTTTTCGAGGGTAATAGCTAAGTATGTTGAAAAAATGAAGATATTAGACTATTTTATGATTGCAAATGGTAAAGAATGTGATTAAAGGCTCTTTTCCTATGTCAAAAGTTTTAGTTTTCGAGGGTAATAGCTACGTATGTTGAAAAAATGAAGATATTAGACTATTTTATGATTACACATGGTAAAGAATGTGATTAAAGGCTCTTTTCCTATGTCAAAAGTTTTAGTTTTCGAGGGTAATAGCTACGTATGTTGAAAAAATAATATATTAGACTATTTTATGATTGCACATGGTAAAGAATGTGATTAAAGGCTCTTTTCCTATTTCAAAAGTTTTATTTTTCGAGGGTAATAGCTACGTATGTTGAAAACATGAAGATATTAGACTCTTTTATAATTGCAAATGGTAAAGAATGTGATTAAAGGCTCTTTTCCTATTTCAAAAGTTTTAGTTTTCGAGGGTAATAGCTACGTATGTTGAAAAAATGAAGATATTAGACTATTTTATGATTGCAAATTGTAAAGAATGTGATTAAAGGCTCTTTTCCTATTTCAAAAGTTTTAGTTTTCGAGGGTAATAGCTACGTATGTTGAAAAAAAGAAGATATTAGACTATTTTATTATTGCACATGGTAAGGAATGTGATTAAAGGCTCTTTTCCTATGTCAAAAGTATTAGTTTTCGAGGGTAATAGCTACGTATGTTGAAAAAATGAAGATATTAGACTATTTTATGATTGCAAATGGTAAAGAATGTGATTAAAGGCTCTTTTCCTATTTCAAAAGTTTTAGTTCTCGAGGGTAATAGCTACGTATGTTGAAAAAATGAAGATATTAGACTATTTTATGATTGCAAATGGTAAAGAATGTGATTAAAGGCTCTTTTCCTAGTTCAAAAGTTTTAGTTTTCGAGGGTAATAGCTATGTCCGTAGAAAAAATGAAGATATTAGACTATATTATGAATGCAAATGGTAAAGAATTTGATTGAAGGCTCTTTTCCTATGTCAAAAGTTTTAGTTTTCGAGGGTAATAGCTACGAATTTGAAAAAATGAAGATAATAGACAATTTTACGATTGCAAATGGTAAAGAATGTGATTAAAGGCTCTTTTCCTATGTCAAAAGTTTTAGTTTTCGAGGGTAATAGCTACGTATGTTGAAAAAATGAAGATATTAGACTATTTTATGTTTGCACATGGTAAAGAATTTGATTAAAGGCTCTTTTCCTATTTCAAAAGTTTTAGTTTTCGAGGGTAATAGCTACGTATGTTGAAAAAAATGAAGATATTAGACTATTTTATGATTGCAAATGGTAAAGAATGTGATTAAAGGCTCTTTTCCTATTTCAAAAGTTTTAGTTTTCGAGGGTAATAGCTACGTATGTTGAAAAAATGAAGATATTAGACTATTTTATGATTGCAAATGGTAAAGAATGTGATTAAAGGCTCTTTTCCTATTTAAAAAGTTTTAGTTTTCGAGGGTAATAGCTACGTATGTTGAAAAAATAAGATATTAGACTATTTTATGATTGCACATGGTAAAGAATGTGATTAAAGGCTCTTTTCCTATTTCAAAAGTTTTATTTTTCGAGGGTAATAGCTTCGTATGTTGAAAACATGAAGATATTAGACTCTTTTATCATTGCAAATGGTAAAGAACGTGATTAAAGGCTCTTTTCCTATTTCAAAAGTTTTAGTTTTCGAGGGTAATAGCTACGTATGTTGAAAAAATGAAGAAATTAAACTATTTTATGATTGCAAATTGTACAGAATGTGATTAAAGGCTCTTTTCCTATTTCAAAAGTTTTAGTTTTCGAGGGTAATAGCTACGTATGTTGAAAAAAAGAAGATATTAGACTATTTTATTATTGCACATGGTAAGGAATGTGATTAAAGGCTCTTTTCCTATGTCAAAAGTATTAGTTTTCGAGGGTAATAGCTACGTATGTTGAAAAAATGAAGATATTAGACTATTTTATGATTGCAAATGGTAAAGAATGTGATTAAAGGCTCTTTTCCTATTTCAAAAGTTTTAGTTCTCGAGGGTAATAGCTACGTATGTTGAAAAAATGAAGATATTAGACTATTTTATGATTGCAAATGGTAAAGAATGTGATTAAAAGCTCTTTTCCTAGTTCAAAAGTTTTAGTTTTCGAGGGTAATAGCTATGTCCGTGGAAAAAATGAAGATATTAGACTATATTATGAATGCAAATGGTAAAGAATTTGATTGAAGGCTCTTTTCCTATGTCAAAAGTTTTAGTTTTCGAGGGTAATAGCTACGTATTTTGAAAAAATGAAGATATTAGACAATTTTATGATTGCAAATGGTAAAGAATGTGATTAAAGGCTCTTTTCCTATGTCAAAAGTTTTAGTTTTCGAGGGTAATAGCTACGTATGTTGAAAAAATGAAGATATTAGAATAGTTTATGATTGCAAATGGTAAAGAATGTGATTAAAGGCTATTTTCCTATGTCAAAAGTTTTAGTTTTCGAGGGTAATAGCTACGTATGTTGAAAAAATGAAGATATTAGACTATTTTATGTTTGCACATGGTAAAGAATTTGATTAAAGTCTCTTTTCCTATTTCAAAAGTTTTAGTTTTCGAGGGTAATAGCTACGTATGTTGAAAAAATGAAGATATTAGACTATTTTATGATTGTAAATGGTAAAGAATGTGATTAAAGGCTCTTTTCCTATGTCAAAAGTTTTAGTTTTCGAGGGTAATAGCTACGTATGTTGAAAAAATGAAGATATTAGACTATTTTATGATTGCAAATGGTAAAGAATGTGATTAAAGGCTCTTTTCCTATTTCAAAAGTTTTAGTTATCGAGGGTAATAGCTACGTATGTTGGAAAAATGAAGATATTAAACTATTTTATGATTGCACATGGTAAAGAATGTGCTTAAAGGCTCTTTTCCTATGTCAAAAGTTTTAGTTTTCGAGGGTAATAGCTATGTCTTTGGAAAAAATGAAGATATTAGACTATTTTATGATTGCAAATGGTAAAGAATGTGATTAAAGGCTCTTTTCCTATTTCAAAAGTTTTAGTTTTCGGGGGTAAGAGCTTTGTCTGTGGAAAAAATGAAGATATTAGACAATTTTATGATTGCACATGGTAAAGAATGTGATTAAAGGCTCTTTTCCTATTTCAAAAGTTTTAGTTTTCGAGGGTAATAGCTACGTATGTTGAAAAAATGAAGATATTAGACTATTTTATGATTGCACATGGTAAAGAATGTGATTAAAGGGTCTTTTCCTATTTCAAAAGTTTTAGTTTTTGAGGGTAATAGCTACGTATGTTGAAAAAATGAAGATATTAGACTATTTTATGATTGCAAATGGTAAAGAATGTGATTAAAGGCTCTTTTCCTATTTCAAAAGTTTTAGTTTTCGAGGGTAATAGCTACGTATGTTGAAAAAAAGAAGATATTAGACTATTTTATTATTGCACATGGTAAGGAATGTGACTAAAGGCTCTTTTCCTATGTCAAAAGTATTAGTTTTCGAGGGTAATAGCTACATATGTTGAAAAAATGAAGATATTAGACTATTTTATGATTGCAAATGGTAAAGAATGTGATTAAAGGCTTTTTTCTTATGTCAAAAGTTTTAGTTTTCGAGGGTAATAGCTACGTATGTCGAAAAAATGAAGATATTAGACTATTTTATGATTGCACATGGTAAAGAATGTGATTAAAGGCTCTTTTCCTATTTCAAAAGTTTTAGTTTTCGAGGGTAATAGCTACGTATGTTGAAAAAATGAAGATATTAGACTATTTTATGATTGCATATGGTAAAGAATGTGATTAAAGGCTCTTTTCCTATTTCAAAAGTTTTACTTTTCGAGGGTAATAGCTACGAATGTTGAAAAAATGAAGATATTAGACTATTTTATGATTGCAAATGGTAAAGAATGTGATTAAAGGCTCTTTTCCTATGTCAAAAGTTTTAGTTTTCGAGGGTAATAGCTACGTATGTTGAAAAAATGAAGATATTAGACTATTTTATGATTGCACATGGTAAAGAATGTGATTAAAGGCTCTTTTCCTATTTCAAAAGTTTTACTTTTCGAGGGTAATAGCTACGAATGTTGAAAAAATGAAGATATTAGACTATTTTATGATTGCAAATGGTAAAGAATGTGACTAAATGCTCTTTTCCTATGTCAAAAGTTTTAGTTTTCGAGGGTAATAGCTACGTATGTTGAAAAAATGAAGATATTAGACTATTTTATAATTGCACATGGTAAAGAATGTGACTAAAGGCTCTTTTCCTATGTCAAAAGTTTTAGTTTTCGAGGGTAATAGCTACGTATGCTGAAAAAATAAGATATTAGACTATTTTATGATTGCAAATGGTAAAGAATGTGATTAAAGGCTCTTTTCCTATTTCAAAAGTTTTAGTTTTCGAGGGTAATTGCTACGTATGTTGAAAAAATGAAGGTATTAGACTATTTTATGATTGCAAATGGTAAAGAATGTGATTAAAGGCTCTTTTCCTATGTCAAAAGTTTTAGTTTTGAGGGTAATAGCTACGTATGTTGAAAAAATGAAGATATTAGACTGTTTTATGATTGCACATGGTAAAGAATGTGATTAAAGGCTCTTTTCCTATGTCAAAAGTTTTAGTTTTCGAGGGTAATAGCTACGTATGTTGAAAAAATAAGATATTAGACTATTTTATGATTGCACATGGTAAAGAATGTGATTAAAGGCTCTTTTCCTATTTCAAAAGTTTTAGTTTTCGAGGGTAATAGCTACGTATGTTGAAAACATGAAGATATTAGACTATTTTATAATTGCAAATGGTAAAGAATGTGATTAAAGGCTCTTTTCCTATTTCAAAAGTTTTAGTTTTTGAGGGTAATAGCTACGTATGTTGAAAAAATGAAGATATTAGACTATTTTATGATTGCAAATGGTAAAGAATGTGATTAAAGGCTCTTTTCCTATTTCAAAAGTTTTAGTTTTCGAGGGTAATAGCTACGTATGTTGAAAAAAGAAGATATTAGACTATTTTATTATTGCACATGGTAAGGAATGTGACTAAAGGCTCTTTTCCTATGTCAAAAGTATTAGTTTTCGAGGGTAATAGCTACATATGTTGAAAAAATGAAGATATTAGACTATTTTATGATTGCAAATAGTAAAGAATGTGATTAAAGGCTCTTTTCCTATGTCAAAAGTTTTAGTTTTCGAGGGTAATAGCTAAGTATGTTGAAAAAATGAAGATATTAGACTATTTTATCATTGCAAATGGTAAAGAATGTGATTAAAGGTTCTTTTCCTATTTCAAACGTTTAGTTCTCGAGGGTAATAGCTACGTATGTTGAAAAAATGAAGATATTAGACTATTTTATGATTGCACATGGTAAAGAATGTGATTAAAGGCTCTTTTCCTATTTCAAAAGTTTTAGTTTTCGAGGGTAATAGCTACGTATGTTGGAAAAAATGAAGATATTAGACTATTTTATGATTGCAAATGGTAAAGAATGTGATTAAAGGCTCTTTTCCTATTTAAAAGTTTTAGTTTTCGAGGGTAATAGCTACGTCTGTGGAAAAAATGAAGATATTAGACTATTTTATGATTGCAATGGTAAAGAATGTGATTAAAGGCTCTTTTCCTATTTCAAAAGTTTTAGTTTTCGAGGGTAATAGCTACGTCTGTGGAAAAAATGAAGATATTAGACTATTTTACGATTGCACATGGTAAAGAATGTGATTAAAGGCTCTTTTCCTATTTCAAAAGTTTTATTTTCGGGGGTAATAGCTACATCCGTGGAAAAAATTAAGATATTGGACTATTTTATGATTGCAAATGGTAAAGAATGTGATTAAAGGCTCTTTTCCTATTTAAAAGTTTTAGTTTTCGGGGGGTAATAGCTAAGTCCGTGGAAAAAGATGAAGATATTAGACTATTTTATGATTGCACATGGTAAAGAATGTGATTAAAGGCTCTTTTCCTGTTTCAAAAGTTTTAGTTTTTCAAGGGTAAGAAGATATTAGACTATTTTATGATTGCAATGGTAAAGAATGTGATTAAAGGCTCTTTTCCTATTTCAAAAGTTTTAGTTTTCGAGGGTAATAGCTACATGTTGTGGAAAAAATGAAGATATTAGACTATTTTATAATTGCACATGGTAAAGAATGTGATTAAAGGCTCTTTTCCTATTTCAAAAGTTTTAGTTTTCGAGGGTAATAGCTACGTATGTTGAAAAAATGAAGATATTAGACTATTTTATGATTGCAAATGGTAAAGAATGTGATTAAAGGCTCTTTTCCTATTTCAAAAGTTTTAGTTTTCAGGGGTAATAGCTACGTCTGTAGAAAAAATGAAGATATTAGACTATTTTATGATTGCACATGGTAAAGAATGTGATTAAAGGCTCTTTTCCTATTTCAAAAGTTTTAGTTTTCGGGGGTAATAGCTATGTCTGTGAAAAAAAGAGATATTAGACTATTTTATGATTGCACATGGTAAGGAATGTGATTAAAGACTCTTTTCCTATTTCAAAAGTTTTAGTTTTCGGGGATAATAGCAACGTCTGTGGAAAAAAAGAAGATATTAGACTATTTTATAATTGCACATGGTAAAGAATGTGATTAAAGGCTCTTTTCCTATTTCAAAAGTTTTAGTTTTTGGGGGTAATAGCTATGTCTGTGGAAAAAAAAGAGGATATTAGACTATTTTATGATTGCAAATGGTAAAGAATGTGATTAAAGGCTCTTTTCCTATTTCAAAAGTTTTAGTTTTCGAGGGTAATAGCTACGTATGTTGAAAAAAATGAAGATATTAGAATAGTTTTATTATTGCACATGGTAAAGAATGTGATTAAAGGCTCTTTTCCTATGTCAAAAGTTTTAGTTTTCGAGGGTAATAGCTACGTATGTTGAAAAAATGAAGATATTAGACTATTTTATGATTTGCACATGGTAAAGAATGTGATTAAAGGCTCTTTTCCTATTTCAAAAGTTTTAGTTTTCGAGGGTAATAGCTACGTATGTTGAAAAAATGAAGATATTAGACTATTTTATGATTGCAAATGGTAAAGAATGTGATTAAAGGCTCTTTTCCTATGTTCAAAAGTTTTAGTTTTCGAGGGTAATAGCTACGTATGTGGAAAAAATGAAGATATTAGACTATTTTATGATTGCAAATGGTAAAGAATGTGATTAAAGGCTCTTTTCCTATTTCAAAAGTTTTAGTTTCGAGGGTAATAGCTACGTATGTTGGAAAAAATGAAGATATTAAACTATTTTATGATTGCACATGGTAAAGAATGTGATTAAAGGCTCTTTTCCTATGTCAAAAGTTTTAGTTTTCGAGGGTAATAGCTATGTCTGTTGGAAAAAATGAAGATATTAGACTATTTAATGATTGCAAATGGTAAAGAATGTGATTAAAGGCTCTTTTCCTATTTCAAAAGTTTTAGTTTTCGGGGGGGTAATAGCTTTGTCTGTGGAAAAAATGAAGATATTAGACTATTTTATGATTGCACATGGTAAAGAATGTGATTAAAGGCTCTTTTCCTATTTCAAAAGTTTTAGTTTTCGAGGGTAATAGCTACGTATGTTGAAAAAATGAAGATATTAGACTATTTTATGATTGCACATGGTAAAGAATGTGATTAAAGGGTCTTTTCCTATTTCAAAAGTTTTAGTTTTTGAGGGTAATAGCTACGTATGTTGAAAAAATGAAGATATTAGACTATTTTATGATTGCAAATGGTAAAGAATGTGATTAAAGGCTCTTTTCCTATTTCAAAAGTTTTAGTTTTCGAGGGTAATAGCTACGTATGTTGAAAAAATGAAGATATTAGACTATTTTATTATTGCACATGGTAAGGAATGTGACTAAAGGCTCTTTTCCTATGTCAAAAGTATTAGTTTTCGAGGGTAATAGCTACATATGTTGAAAAAATGAAGATATTAGACTATTTTATGATTGCACATGGTAAAGAATGTGATTAAAGGCTTTTTTCCTATTTCAAAAGTTTTAGTTTTCGAGGGTAATAGCTACGTATGTCGAAAAAAATGAAGATATTAGACTATTTTATGATTGCACATGGTAAAGAATGTGATTAAAGGCTCTTTTCCTATTTCAAAAGTTTTAGTTTTTGAGGGTAATAGCTACGTATGTTGAAAAAATGAAGATATTAGACTATTTTATGATTGCATATGGTAAAGAATGTGATTAAAGGCTCTTTTCCTATTTCAAAAGTTTTAGTTTTCGAGGGTAATAGCTACGAATGTTGAAAAAAGAAGATATTAGACTATTTTATGATTGCACATGGTAAAGAATGTGATTAAAGGCTCTTTTCCTATGTCAAAAGTTTTAGTTTTCGAGGGTAATAGCTACGTATGTTGAAAAAATGAAGATATTAGACTATTTTATGATTGCACATGGTAAAGAATGTGATTAAAGGCTCTTTTCCTATGTCAAAAGTTTTACTTTTCGAGGGTAATAGCTACGTATGTTGAAAAAATGAAGATATTAGACTATTTTATGATTGCAAATGGTAAAGAATGTGATTAAATGCTCTTTTCCTATTTCAAAAGTTTTAGTTTTCGAGGGTAATAGCTACGTATGTTGAAAAAATGAAGATATTAGACTATTTTATGATTGCACATGGTAAAGAATGTGACTTAAAGGCTCTTTTCCTATGTCAAAAGTTTTAGTTTTCGAGGGTAATAGCTACGTCTGTGGAAAAAATGAAGATATTAGACTATTTATGATTGCAAATGGTAAAGAATGTGATTAAAGGCTCTTTTCCTATTTCAAAAGTTTTAGTTTTCGAGGGTAATAGCTACGTATGTTGAAAAAATGAAGATATTAGACTATTCTATGATTGCAAATGGTAAAGAATGTGATTAAAGGCTCTTTTCCTATTTCAAAAGTTTTAGTTTTCGAGGGTAATAGCTACGTATGTTGAAAAAATGAAGATATTAGACTATTTTATGATTGCACATGGTAAAGAATGTGATTAAAGGCTCTTTTCCTATGTCAAAAGTTTTAGTTTTCGAGGGTAATAGCTACGTATGTTGAAAAAATAAGATATTAGACTATTTTATGATTGCACATGGTAAAGAATGTGATTAAAGGCTCTTTTCCTATTTCAAAAGTTTTAGTTTTCGAGGGTAATAGCTACGTATGTTGAAAAATGAAGATATTAGACTATTTTATGATTGCAAATGGTAAAGAATGTGATTAAAGGCTCTTTTCCTATTTCAAAAGTTTTAGTTTTTGAGGGTAATAGCTACGTATGTTGAAAAAATGAAGATATTAGACTATTTTATGATTGCAAATGGTAAAGAATGTGATTAAAGGCTCTTTTCCTATTTCAAAAGTTTTAGTTTTCGAGGGTAATAGCTACGTATGTTGAAAAAATGAAGATATTAGACTATTTTATGATTGCAAATGGTAAAGAATGTGATTAAAGGCTCTTTTCCTATGTCAAAAGTTTTAGTTTTCGAGGGTAATAGCTACGTATGTTGAAAAAATGAAGATATTAGACTATTTTATGATTGCACATGGTAAAGAATGTGATTAAAGGCTCTTTTCCTATGTCAAAAGTTTTAGTTTTCGAGGGTAATAGCTAAGTATGTTGAAAAAATGAAGATATTAGACTATTTTATGATTGCAAATGGTAAAGAATGTGATTAAAGGCTCTTTTCCTATTTCAAAAGTTTTAGTTTTCGAGGGTAATAGCTACGTATGTTGAAAAAATGAAGATATTAGACTATTTTATGATTGCACATGGTAAAGAATGTGATTAAAGGCTCTTTTCCTATTTCAAAAGTTTTAGTTTTCGAGGGTAATAGCTACGTATGTTGAAAAAATGAAGATATTAGACTATTTTATGATTGCAAATGGTAAAGAATGTGATTAAAGGCTCTTTTCCTATTTCAAAAGTTTTAGTTTTTGAGGGTAATAGCTACGTATGTTGAAAAAATGAAGATATTAGACTATTTTATGATTGCATATGGTAAAGAATGTGATTAAAGGCTCTTTTCCTATTTCAAAAGTTTTAGTTTTCGAGGGTAATAGCTATGTCTGTGGAAAAAATGAAGATATTAGACTATTTTACGATTGCACATGGTAAAGAATGTGATTAAAGGCTCTTTTCCTATGTCAAAAGTTTTAGTTTTCGAGGGTAATAGCTACATATGTTGAAAAAATGAAGATATTAGACTATTTTATGATTGCAAATGGTAAAGAATGTGATTAAAGGCTCTTTTCCTATTTCAAAAAGTTTTAGTTTTTGAGGGTAATAGCTACGTATGTTGAAAAAATGAAGATATTAGACTATTTTATGATTGCATATGGTAAGAATGTGATTAAAGGCTCTTTTCCTGTCAAAAGTTTTATTTTCAGGGTAAGAAGATATTAGACTATTTTATGATTGCACATGGTAAAGAATGTGATTAAAGGCTCTTTTCCTATGTCAAAAGTTTTAGTTTTCGAGGGTAATAGCTAATTTGTGGAAAAAATGAAGATATTAGACTATTTTATGATTGCAAATGGTAAAGAATGTGATTAAAGGCTCTTTTCCTATTTCAAAAGTTTTAGTTTTCCTGGGTAATAGCTACATCCGTGGAAAAAATGAAGATATTAGACTATTTTATGATTGCACATGGTAAAGAACGTGATTTAAGGATCTTTTCCTATTTCAAAAGTTTTAGCTTTCAGGGGTAATAGCTACGTCTGTAGAAAAAATGAAGATATTAGACTACTTTATGATTGCACATGGTAAAGAATGTGATTAAAGGCACTTTTCCTATTTCAAAAGTTTTAGTTTTTGGGGGTAATAGCTATGTCTGTGGAAAAAAAGAGGATATTGAACTATTTTATGATTGCACATGGTAAGGAATGTGATTAAAGACTCTTTTCCTATTTCAAAAGTTTTAGTTTTCGGGGATAATAGCAACGTCTGTGGAAAAAAAGAAGATTTTAGACTATTTTATGATTGCACATGGTAAAGAATGTGATTAAAGGCTCTTTTCCTATTTCAAAAGTTTTAGTTTTGAGGGTAATAGCTACGTATGTTGAAAAAATGACGATATTAGACTATTTTATGATTGCGCATGGTAAAGAATGTGATTAAAGGCACTTTTCCTATGTCAATTGTTTTACTTTTCGGGGGTAAGAGCTACGTATGTTGAAAAAATGAAGATATTAGACTATTTTATGATTGCGCATGGTAAAGAATATGATTAAATCCTTTTCCTATTTCAAAAGTTTTAGTTTTCGGGGGTAATAGCTACGTCTGTGGAAAAAATGAAGATATTAGACTATTTTATGATTGCGCATGGTAAAGAATGTGATTAAATCCTTTTCCTATTTCAAAAGATTTAGTTTTCGGGGGTAATAGCTACTTCTGTGGAAAAAATGAAGATATTAGACTACTTTATGATTGCGCATGGTAAAGAATGTGATTAAAGGCTCTTTTCCTATTTAAAAGTTTTAGTTTTTGGGATAAGAGCTTCGTCCGTGGAAAAAATGAAGATATTAGACTATTTATGATTGCACATGGTAAAGAATGTGATTAAAGGCTCTTTTCCTATTTAAAAGTTTTAGTTTTCGTGGGGTAATAGCTTTGTCTGTGGAAAAAATGAAGATATTAGACTAATTTATGATTGCATATGGTAAAGAATGTGATTAAAGGCTCTTTTCCTATTTAAAAAGTTTTAGTTTTTGTGGATAATAGCTTCGTCCGTGGAAAAAATTAAGATATTAAACTATTTCATGATTGCACATGGTAAAGAATGTGATTAAAGGCTCTTTTCCTATTTCAAAAGTTTTAGTTTTCGGGGGTAATAGCTACATCTGTGGACAAAATGAAGATATTAGACTATTTTATGATTACACATGGTAAAGAATGTGATTAGGCTCTTTTCCCATTTCAATAGTTTTAGTTTTCGGGGCTAATAGCTACATATGTGAAAAAATGAAGATATTAGACTATTTTATGATTGCACATGGTAAAGTTTTAGTTTTCGAGGGTAATAGCTATGTCTGTGGAAAAAATTACGATATTAGAATATTTTATGATTGCGCATGGTAAAGAATGTGATTAAAGGCTCTTTTCCTATTTCAAAAGTTTTAGTTTTCGAGGGTAATAGCTACGTATGTTGAAAAAATGAAGATATTAGACTATTTTATGATTGCAAATGGTAAAGAATGTGATTAAAGTCTCTTTTTCTATTTCAAAAGTTTTAGTTTTCGGGGGTAATAGCTACATCTGTGAAAAAATGAACATATTAGACTATTTTATGATTGCATATGGTAAAGAATGTGATTAAAGGCTCTTTTCCCATTTCAAAAGTTTTAGTTTTCGGGGCTAATAGCTACATATGTGAAAAAATGAAGATATTAGACTATTTTATGATTGCACATGGTAAAGTTTTAGTTTTCGAGGGTAATAGCTAAGTCCGTGGAAAAAGATGACGATATTAGACTACTTTATGATTGCACATGGTAAAGAATGTGATTAAAGGCTTTTTTCCAGTTTTCAAAAGTTTTAGTTTTCGTGGGTAATAGCTTTGTCTGTGGAAAAAATAAAGATATTAGACTATTTTATGATTGCACATGGTAAAGAATGTGATTAAAGGCTCTTTTCCTATTTCAAAAGTTTTAGTTTTCGGGGGTAATAGCTACGTCTTTGGAAAAAAATGAAGATATTAGACCTTTTTATTATTGCACATGGTAAAGAATCTGATTAAAAGCTCTTTTCCTATTTCAAAAGTTTTAGTTTTCGAGGGTAATAGCTTCGTCCGTGGAAAAAATGAAGATATTAAACTATTTCATGATTACACATGGTAAAGAATGTGGTTAAAGGCTCTTTTTCTTTTTCAAAAGTTTTAGTTTTTGGGGGTAATAGCTACGTCTGTGGAAAAAAGGAAGATATTAGGCTATTATATGATTGCACATGGTAAAGAATGTGATTAAAGGCTCTTTTCCTATTTCAAAAATTTTAGTTTTCGGGGGTAATAGCTACGTCTGTGGAAGAAAAGAAGATGTTAGACTATTTTATGATTGCACATGGTAAAGAATGTGATTAAAGGCTCTCTTCCTATTTAAAAAGTTTTAGTTTTTGTGGATAATAGCTTCGTCTGTTGAAAAAATGAAGATATTAAACTATTTCATGATTGCATATGGTAAAGAATGTGATTAATGGTTCTTTTCCTATTTCAAAAGTTTTAGTTTTCGAGGGTAATAGCTATGTCTGTGGAAAAAATGAAGAT
>NW_027063617.1:0-32587 GCF_032884065.1 Artemia franciscana
ATTCTAGCTAGTCTATCTACTATTTCTATGAGTCATATGCAAGACGTAATTTTAGAAAAGACTTTTTCACTATTCAATAAATAGATTCAAATCTATTTGAATCTAGAATCAAACTTTCTGTTTGATTCTAATAGAATCAATAGAATAGCACTAGTTCGTATGTGACGTCTTGCATATGGTTCTAGAATTCTAATCTATTGATTCTAGACCACCTAGAATCAATAGTAGATAGAACAGTGAAAGTTTGATTCTAGCTAGTCTATCTACTATTTCTATGAGTCATATGCAAGACGTCATTTTAGAAAAGACTTTTTCACTATTCAATAAATAGATTCAAATCTATTTGAATCTAGAATCAAACTTTCTGTTTGATTCTAATAGAATCAATAGAATAGCACTAGTTCGTATGTGACGTCTTGTATATGGTTCTAGAATTCTAATCTATTGATTCTAGACCAGCTAGAATCAATAGTAGATAGAACAGTGAAAGTTTGATTCTAGCTAGTCTATCTACTATTTCTATGAGTCATATGCAAGACGTCATTTTAGAAAAGACTTTTTCACTATTCAATAAATAGATTCAAATCTATTTGAATCTAGAATCAAACTTTCTGTTTGATTCTAATAGAATCAATAGAATAGCACTAGTTCGTATGTGACGTCTTGCATATGGTTCTAGAATTCTAATCTATTGATTCTAGCTAGTCTATCTACTATTTCTATGAGTCATATGCAAGACGTCATTTTAGAAAAGACTTTTTCACTATTCAATAAATAGATTCAAATCTATTTGAATCTAGAATCAAACTTTCTGTTTGATTCTAATAGAATCAATAGAATAGCACTAGTTCGTATGTGACGTCTTGCATATGGTTCTAGAATTCTAATCTATTGATTCTAGACCAGCTAGAATCAATAGTAGATAGAACAGTGAAAGTTTGATTCTAGCTAGTCTATCTACTATTTCTATGAGTCATATGCAAGACGTCATTTTAGAAAAGACTTTTTCACTATTCAATAAATAGATTCATATCTATTTGAATCTAGAATCAAACTTTCTGTTTGATTCTAATAGAATCAATAGAATAGCACTAGTTCGTATGTGATGTCTTGCATATGGTTCTAGAATTCTAATCTATTGATTCTAGTTAGTCTATCTACTATTTCTATGAGTCATATGCAAGACGTCATTTTAGAAAAGACTTTTTCACTATTCAATAAATAGATTCAAATCTATTTGAATCTAGAATCAAACTTTCTGTTTGATTCTAGTAGAATCAATAGAATAGCACTAGTTCGTATGTGACGTCTTGCATATGGTTCTAGAATTCTAATCTATTGATTCTAGACCAGCTAGAATCAATAGTAGATAGAACAGTGAAAGTTTGATTCTAGCTAGTCTATCTACTATTTCTATGAGTCATATGCAAGACGTCATTTTAGAAAAGACTTTTTCACTATTCAATAAATAGATTCAAATCTATTTGATTCTAGAATCAAACTTTCTGTTTGATTCTAATAGAATCATTAGAATAGCACTAGTTCGTATGTGACGTCTTGCATATGGTTCTAGAATTCTAATCTATTGATTCTAGCTAGTCTATCTACTATTTCTATGAGTCATATGCAAGACGTCATTTTAGAAAAGACTTTTTCACTATTCAATAAATAGATTCAAATCTATTTGAATCTAGAATCAAACTTTCTGTTTGATTCTAATAGAATCAATAGAATAGCACTAGTTCGTATGTGACGTCTTGCATATGGTTCTAGAATTCTAATCTATTGATTTTAGACCAGCTAGAATCAATAGTAGATAGAACAGTGAAAGTTTGATTCTAGCTAGTCTATCTACTATTTCTATGAGTCATATGCAAGACGTCATTTTAGAAAAGACTTTTTCACTATTCAATAAATAGATTCAAATCTATTTGAATCTAGAATCAAACTTTCTGTTTGATTCTAATAGAATCAATAGAATAGCACTAGTTCGTATGTGATGTCTTGCATATGGTTCTAGAATTCTAATCTATTGATTCTAGTTAGTCTATCTACTATTTCTATGAGTCATATGCAAGACGTCATTTTAGAAAAGACTTTTTCACTATTCAATAAATAGATTCAAATCTATTTGAATCTAGAATCAAACTTTCTGTTTGATTCTAATAGAATCAATAGAATAGCACTAGTTCGTATGTGACGTCTTGCATATGGTTCTAGAATTCTAATCTATTGATTCTAGACCAGCTAGAATCAATAGTAGATAGAACAGTGAAAGTTTGATTCTAGCTAGTCTATCTACTATTTCTATGAGTCATATGCAAGACGTCATTTTAGAAAAGACTTTTTCACTATTCAATAAATAGATTCAAATCTATTTGAATCTAGAATCAAACTTTCTTTTTGATTCTAATAGAATCAATAGAATCGCACTAGTTCGTATGTGACGTCTTGCATATGGTTCTTGAATTCTAATCTATTGATTCTAGCTAGTCTATCTACTATTTCTATGAGTCATATGCAAGACGTCATTTTAGAAAAGACTTTTTCACTATTCAATAAATAGATTCAAATCTATTTGAATCTAGAATCAAACTTTCTGTTTGATTCTAATAGAATTAATAGAATAGCACTAGTTCGTATGTGACGTCTTGCATATGGTTCTAGAATTCTAATCTATTGATTCTAGACCAGCTAGAATCAATAGTAGATAGAACAGTGAAAGTTTGATTCTAGCTAGTCTATCTACTATTTCTATGAGTCATATGCAAGACGTCATTTTAGAAAAGACTTTTTCACTATTCAATAAATAGATTCAAATCTATTTGAATCTAGAATCAAACTTTCTGTTTGATTCTAATAGAATCAATAGAATAGCACTAGTTCGTATGTGACGTCTTGCATATGGTTCTAGAATTCTAATCTATTGATTCTAGCTAGTCTATCTACTATTTCTATGAGTCATATGCAAAACGTCATTTTAGAAAAGACTTTTTCACTATTCAATAAATAGATTCAAATCTATTTGAATCTAGAATCAAACTTTCTGTTTGATTCTAATAGAATCAATAGAATAGCACTAGTTCGTATGTGACGTCTTGCATATGGTTCTAGAATTCTAATCTATTGATTTTAGACCAGCTAGAATCAATAGTAGATAGAACAATGAAAGTTTGATTCTAGCTAGTCTATCTACTATTTCTATGAGTCATATGCAAGACGTCATTTTAGAAAAGACTTTTTCACTATTCAATAAATAGATTCAAATCTATTTGAATCTAGAATCAAACTTTCTGTTTGATTCTTATAGAATCAATAGAATAGCACTAGTTCGTGTGTGACGTCTTGCATATGGTTCTAGAATTCTAATCTATTGATTCTAGCTAGTCTATCTACTATTTCTATGAGTCATATGCAAGACGTCATTTTAGAAAAGACTTTTTCACTATTCAATAA
This sequence comes from Artemia franciscana, assembly GCF_032884065.1. Classification (NCBI taxonomy): domain Eukaryota; kingdom Metazoa; phylum Arthropoda; class Branchiopoda; order Anostraca; family Artemiidae; genus Artemia; species Artemia franciscana. Next base: position 3,457 of record NW_027063617.1, read on the forward strand.
ATAGATTCAAATCTATTTGAATCTAGAATCAAACTTTCTGTTTGATTCTAATAGAATCAATAGAATAGCACTAGCTCGTATGTGACGTCTTGCATGTGATTCTAGAATTCTAATCTATTGATTCTAGACCAGCTAGAATCAATAGTAAATAGAACAGTGAAAGTTTGATTCTAGCTAGTCTATCTACTATTTCTATGAGTCATATGCAAGACGTCATTTTAGAAAAGACTTTTTCACTATTCAATAAATAGATTCAAATCTATTTGAATCTAGAATCAAACTTTCTGTTTGATTCTAATAGAATCAATAGAATAGCACTAGTTCGTATGTGACGTCTTGCATATGGTTCTAGAATTCTAATCTATTGATTCTAGCTAGTCTATCTACTATTTCTATGAGTCATATGCAAGACGTCATTTTAGAAAAGACTTTTTCACTATTCAATAAATAGATTCAAATCTATTTGAATCTAGAATCAAACTTTCTGTTTGATTCTAATAGAATCAATAGAATAGCACTAGTTCGTATGTGACGTCTTGCATATGGTTCTAGAATTCTAATCTATTGATTCTAGACCAGCTAGAATCAATAGTAGATAGAACAGTGAAAGTTTGATTCTAGCTAGTCTATCTACTATTTCTATGAGTCATATGCAAGACGTCATTTTAGAAAAGACTTTTTCACTATTCAATAAATAGATTCAAATCTATTTGAATCTAGAATCAAACTTTCTTTTTGATTCTAATAGAATCAATAGAATAGCACTAGTTCGTATGTGACGTCTTGCATATGGTTCTAGAATTCTAATCTATTGATTCTAGCTAGTCTATCTACTATTTCTATGAGTCATATGCAAGACGTCATTTTAGAAAAGACTTTTTCACTATTCAATAAATAGATTCAAATCTATTTGAATCTAGAATCAAACTTTCTGTTTGATTCTAATAGAATTAATAGAATAGCACTAGTTCGTATGTGACGTCTTGCATATGGTTCTAGAATTCTAATCTATTGATTCTAGACCAGCTAGAATCAATAGTAGATAGAACAGTGAAAGTTTGATTCTAGCTAGTCTATCTACTATTTCTATGAGTCATATGCAAGACGTCATTTTAGAAAAGACTTTTTCACTATTCAATAAATAGATTCAAATCTATTTGAATCTATAATCAAACTTTCTGTTTGATTCTAATAGAATCAATAGAATAGCACTAGTTCGTATGTGACGTCTTGCATATGGTTCTAGAATTCTAATCTATTGATTCTAGCTAGTCTATCTACTATTTCTATGAGTCATATGCAAGACGTCATTTTAGAAAAGACTTTTTCACTATTCAATAAATAGATTCAAATCTATTTGAATCTAGAATCAAACTTTCTGTTTGATTCTAATAGAATCAATAGAATAGCACTAGTTCGTATGTGACGTCTTGCATATGGTTCTAGAATTCTAATCTATTGATTCTAGACCAGCTAGAATCAATAGTAGATAGAACAGTGAAAGTTTGATTCTAGCTAGTCTATCTACTATTTCTATGAGTCATATGCAAGACGTCATTTTAGAAAAGACTTTTTCACTATTCAATAAATAGATTCAAATCTATTTGAATCTAGAATCAAACTTTCTTTTTGATTCTAATAGAATCAATAGAATCGCACTAGTTCGTATGTGACGTCTTGCATAAGGTTCTAGAATTCTAATCTATTGATTTTAGACCAGCTAGAATCAATAGTAGATAGAACAGTGAAAGTTTGATTCTAGCTAGTCTATCTACTATTTCTATGAGTCATATGCAAGACGTCATTTTAGAAAAGACTTTTTCACTATTCAATAAATAGATTCAAATCTATTTGAATCTAGAATCAAACTTTCTGTTTGATTCTAATAGAATCAATAGAATAGCACTAGTTCGTATGTGACGTCTTGCATATGGTTCTAGAATTCTAATCTATTGATTCTAGCTAGTCTATCTACTATTTCTATGAGTCATATGCAAGACGTCATTTTAGAAAAGACTTTTTCACTATTCAATAAATAGATTCAAATCTATTTGAATCTAGAATCAAACTTTCTGTTTGATTCTAATAGAATCAATAGAATAGCACTAGCTCGTATGTGACGTCTTGCATATGGTTCTAGAATTCTAATCTATTGATTCTAGACCAGCTAGAATCAATAGTAGATAGAACAGTGAAAGTTTGATTCTAGCTAGTCTATCTACTATTTCTATGAGTCATATGCAAGACGTCATTTTAGAAAAGACTTTTTCACTATTCAATAAATAGATTCAAATCTATTTGAATCTAGAATCACACTTTCTGTTTGATTCTAATAGAATCAATAGAATAGCACTAGTTCGTATGTGACGTCTTGCATATGGTTCTAGAATTCTAATCTATTGATTCTAGCTAATCTATCTACTATTTCTATGAGTCATATGCAAGACGTCATTTTAGAAAAGACTTTTTCACTATTCAATAAATAGATTCAAATCTATTTGAATCTAGAATCAAACTTTCTGTTTGATTCTAATAGAATCAATAGAATAGCACTAGTTCGTATGTGACGTCTTGCATATGGTTCTAGAATTCTAATCTATTGATTCTAGCTAGTCTATCTACTATTTCTATGAGTCATATGCAAGACGTCATTTTAGAAAAGACTTTTTCTCTATTCAATAAATAGATTCAAATCTATTTGAATCTAGAATCAAACTTTCTGTTTGATTCTAATAGAATCAATAGAATAGCACTAGTTCGTATGTGACGTCTTGCATATGGTTCTAGAATTCTAATCTATTGATTCTAGCTAGTCTATCTACTATTTCTATGAGTCATATGCAAGACGTCATTTTAGAAAAGACTTTTTCACTATTCAATAAATAGATTCAAATCTATTTGAATCTAGAATCAAACTTTCTGTTTGATTCTAATAGAATCAATAGAATAGCACTAGTTCGTATGTGACGTCTTGCATATGGTTCTAGAATTCTAATCTATTGATTCTAGACCAGCTAGAATCAATAGTAGATAGAACAGTGAAAGTTTGATTCTAGCTAGTCTATCTACTATTTCTATGAGTCATATGCAAGACGTCATTTTAGAAAAGACTTTTTCACTATTCAATAAATAGATTCAAATCTATTTGAATCTAGAATCAAACTTTCTGTTTGATTCTAATAGAATCAATAGAATAGCACTAGTTCGTATGTGACGTCTTGCATATGGTTCTAGAATTCTAATCTATTGATTCTAGACCAGCTAGAATCAATAGTAGATAGAACAGTGAAAGTTTGATTCTAGCTAGTCTATCTACTATTTCTATGAGTCATATGCAAGACGTCATTTTAGAAAAGACTTTTTCTCTATTCAATAAATAGATTCAAATCTATTTGAATCTAGAATCAAACTTTCTGTTTGATTCTAATAGAATCAATAGAATAGCACTAGTTCGTATGTGACGTCTTGCATATGGTTCTAGAATTCTAATCTATTGATTCTAGACCAGCTAGAATCAATAGTAGATAGAACAGTGAAAGTTTGATTCTAGCTAGTCTATCTACTATTTCTATGAGTCATATGCAAGACGTCATTTTAGAAAAGACTTTTTCACTATTCAATAAATAGATTGAAATCTATTTGAATCTAGAATCAAACTTTCTGTTTGATTCTAATAGAATAGCACTAGTTCGTATGTGACGTCTTGCATATGGTTCTAGAATTCTAATCTATTGATTCTAGACCAGCTAGAATCAATAGTAGATAGAACAGTGAAAGTTTGATTCTAGCTAGTCTATCTACTATTTCTATGAGTCATATGCAAGACGTCATTTTAGAAAAGACTTTTTCTCTATTCAATAAATAGATTCAAATCTATTTGAATCTAGAATCAAACTTTCTGTTTGATTCTAATAGAATCAATAGAATAGCACTAGTTCGTATGTGACGTCTTGCATATGGTTCTAGAATTCTAATCTATTGATTCTAGCTAGTCTATCTACTATTTCTATGAGTCATATGCAAGACGTCATTTTAGAAAAGACTTTTTCACTATTCAATAAATAGATTCAAATCTATTTGAATCTAGAATCAAACTTTCTGTTTGATTCTAATAGAATCAATAGAAGAGCACTAGTTCGTATGTGACGTCTTGCATATGGTTCTAGAATTCTAATCTATTGATTCTAGCTAGTCTATCTACTATTTCTATGAGTCATATGCAAGACGTCATTTTAGAAAAGACTTTTTCACTATTCAATAAATAGATTCAAATCTATTTGAATCTAGAATCAAACTTTCTGTTTGATACTAATAGAATCAATAGAATAGCACTAGTTCGTATGTGACGTCTTGCATATGGTTCTAGAATTCTAATCTATTGATTCTAGACCAGCAAGAATCAATAGTAGATAGAACAGTGAAAGTTTGATTCTAGCTAGTCTATCTACTATTTCTATGAGTCATATGCAAGACGTCATTTTAGAAAAGACTTTTTCACTATTCAATAAATAGATTCAAATCTATTTGAATCTAGAATCAAACTTTCGGTTTGATTCTAATAGAATCAATAGAATAGCTCTAGTTCGTATGTGACGTCTTGCATATGGTTCTAGAATTCTAATCTATTGATTCTAGACCAGCTAGAATCAATAGTAGATAGAACAGTGAAAGTTTGATTCTAGCTAGTCTATCTACTATTTCTATGAGTCATATGCAAGACGTCATGTTAAAAAAGACTTTTTCTCTATTCAAGAAATAGATTCAAATCTATTTGAATCTAGAATCAAACTTTCTGTTTGATTCTAATAGAATCAATAGAATAGCACTAGTTCGTATGTGACGTCTTGCATAAGGCTCTAGAATTCTAATCTATTGATTCTAGCTAGTCTATCTACTATTTCTATGTGTCATATGCAAGACGTCATTTTAGAAAAGACTTTTTCACTATTCAATAAATAGATTCAAATCTATTTGAATCTAGAATCAAACTTTCTGTTTGATTCTAATAGAATCAATAGAATAGCACTAGTTCGTATGTGACGTCTTGCATATGGTTCAAGAATTCTAATCTATTGATTCTAGACCAGCTAGAATCAATAGTAGATAGAACAGTGAAAGTTTGATTCTAGCTAGTCTATCTACTATTTCTATGAGTCATATGCAAGACGTCATTTTAGAAAAGACTTTTTCACTATTCAATAAATAGATTCAAATCTATTTGAATATAGAATCAAACTTTCTGTTTGATTCTAATAGAATCAATAGAATACCACTAGTTCGTATGTGACGTCTTGCATATGGTTCTAGAATTCTAATCTATTGATTCTAGCTAGTCTATCTACTATTTCTATGAGTCATATGCAAGACGTCATTTTAGAAAAGACTTTTTCACTATTCAATAAATAGATTCAAATCTATTTGAATCTAGAATCAAACTTTCTGTTTGATTCTAATAGAATCAATAGAATAGCAATAGTTCGTATGTGACGTCTTGCATATGGTTCTAGAATTCTAATCTATTGTATCTAGACCAGCTAGAATCAATAGTAGATAGAACAGTGAAAGTTTGATTCTAGCTAGTCTATCTACTATTTCTATGAGTCATATGCAAGACGTCATTTTAGAAAAGACTTTTTCACTATTCAATAAATAGATTCAAATCTATTTGAATCTAGAATCAAACTTTCTGTTTGATTCTAATAGAATCAATAGAATAGCACTAGTTCGTATGTGACGTCTTGCATATGGTTCTAGAATTCTAATCTATTGATTCTAGACCAGCTAGAATTAATAGTAGATAGAACAGTGAAAGTTTGATTCTAGCTAGTCTATCTACTATTTCTATGAGTCATATGCAAGACGTCATTTTAGAAAAGACTTTTTCACTATTCAATAAATAGATTCAAATCTATTTGAATCTAGAATCAAACTTTCTGTTTGATTCTAATAGAATCAATAGAATAGCACTAGTTCGTATGTGACGTCTTGCATATGGTTCTAGAATTCTAATCTATTGATTCTAGCTAGTCTATCTACTATTTCTATGAGTCATATGCAAGACGTCATTTTAGAAAAGACTTTTTCACTATTCAATAAATAGATTCAAATCTATTTGAATCTAGCATCAAACTTTCTGTTTGATTCTAATAGAATCAATAGAATAGCACTAGTTCGTATGTGACGTCTTGCATATGGTTCTAGAATTCTAATCTATTGATTCTAGACCAGCTAGAATCAATAGTATGTAGAACAGTGAAAGTTTGATTCTAGCTAGTCTATCTACTATTTCTATGAGTCATATGCAAGACGTCATTTTAGAAAAGACTTTTTCACTATTCAATAAATAGATTCAAATCTATTTGAATCTAGAATCAAACTTTCTGTTTGATTCTAATAGAATCAATAGAATAGCAATAGTTCGTATGTGACGTCTTGCATATGGTTCTAGAATTCTAATCTATTGTATCTAGACCAGCTAGAATCAATAGTAGATAGAACAGTGAAAGTTTGATTCTAGCTAGTCTATCTACTATTTCTATGAGTCATATGCAAGACGTCATTTTAGAAAAGACTTTTTCACTATTCAATAAATAGATTCAAATCTATTTGAATCTAGAATCAAACTTTCTGTTTGATTCTAATAGAATCAATAGAATAGCACTAGTTCGTATGTGACGTCTTGCATATGGTTCTAGAATTCTAATCTATTGATTCTAGCTAGTCTATCTACTATTTCTATGAGTCATATGCAAGACGTCATTTTAGAAAAGACTTTTTCACTATTCAATAAATAGATTTAAATCTATTTGAATCTAGAATCAAACTTTCTGTTTGATTCTAATAGAATCAATAGAATAGCACTAATTTGTATGTGACGTCTTGCATATGGTTCTAGAATTCTAATCTATTGATTCTAGCTAGTCTATCTACTATTTCTATGAGTCATATGCAAGACGTCATTTTAGAAAAGACTTTTTCACTATTCAATAAATAGATTCAAATCTATTTGAATCTAGAATCAAACTTTTTGTTTGATTCTAATAGAATCAATAGAATAGCACTAGTTCGTATGTGACGTCTTGCATATGGTTCTAGAATTCTAATCTATTGATTCTAGCTAGTCTATCTACTATTTCTATGAGTCATATGCAAGACGTCATTTTAGAAAAGACTTTTTCACTATTCAATAAATAGATTCAAATCTATTTGAATCTAGAATCAAACTTTCTGTTTGATTCTAATAGAATCAATAGAATAGCACTAGTTCGTATGTGACGTCTTGCATATGGTTCTAGAATTCTAATCTATTGATTCTAGCTAGTCTATCTACTATTTCTATGAGTCATATGCAAGACGTCATTTTAGAAAAGACTTTTTCACTATTCAATAAATAGATTCAAATCTATTTGAATCTAGAATCAAACTTTCTGTTTGATTCTAATAGAATCAATAGAATAGCACTAGTTCGTATGTGACGTCTTGCATATGGTTCTAGAATACTAATCTATTGATTCTAGCTAGTCTATCTACTATTTCTATGAGTCATATGCAAGACGTCATTTTAGAAAAGACTTTTTCACTATTCAATAAATAGATTCAAATCTATTTGAATCTAGAATCAAACTTTCTGTTTGATTCTAATAGAATCAATAGAATAGCACTAATTCGTATGTGACGTCTTGCATATGGTTCTAGAATTCTAATCTATTGATTCTAGACCAGCTAGAATCAATAGTAGATAGAACAGTGAAAGTTTGATTCTAGCTATTCTATCTACTATTTCTATGAGTCATATGCAAGACGTCATTTTAGAAAAGACTTTTTCACTATTCAATAAATAGATTCAAATCTATTTGAATCTAGAATCAAACTTTCTGTTTGATTCTAATAGAATCAATAGAATAGCACTAGTTCGTATGTGACGTCTTGCATATGGTTCTAGAATACTAATCTATTGATTCTAGCTAGTCTATCTACTATTTCTATGAGTCATATGCAAGACGTCATTTTAGAAAAGACTTTTTCACTATTCAATAAATAGATTCAAATCTATTTGAATCTAGAATCAAACTTTCTGTTTGATTCTAATAGAATCAATAGAATAGCACTAGTTCGTATGTGACGTCTTGCATATGGTTCTATAATTCTAATCTATTGATTCTAGCTAGTCTATCTACTATTTCTATGAGTCATATGCAAGACGTCATTTTAGAAAAGACTTTTTCACTATTTAATACATAGATTCAAATCTATTTGAATCTAGAATCAAACTTTCTGTTTGATTCTAATAGAATCAATAGAATAACACTAGTTCGTATGTGACGTCTTGCATATGGCTCTAGAATTCTAATCTATTGATTCTAGACCAGCTAGAATCAATAGTAGATAGAACAGTGAAAGTTTGATTCTAGCTAGTCTATCTACTATTTCTATGAGTCATATGCAAGACGTCATTTTAGAAAAGACTTTTTCACTATTCAATAAATAGATTCAAATCTATTTGAATCTAGAATCATACTTTCTGTTTAATTCTAATAGAATAAATAGAATAGCACTAGTTCGTATGTGACGTCTTGCATAAGGTTCTAGAATTCTAATCTATTGATTCTAGACCAGCTAGAATTAATAGTAGATAGAACAGTGAAAGTTTGATTCTAGCTAGTCTATCTACTATTTCTATGAGTCATATGCAAGACGTCATTTTAGAAAAGACTTTTTCACTATTCAATAAATAGATTCAAATCTATTTGAATCTAGAATCAAACTTTCTGTTTGATTCTAATAGAATCAATAGAATAGCACTAGTTCGTATGTGACGTCTTGCATACGGTTCTAGAATTCTAATCTATTGATTCTAGCTAGTCTATCTACTATTTCTATGAGTCATATGCAAGACGTCATTTTAGAAAAGACTTTTTCACTATTCAATAAATAGATTCAAATCTATTTGAATCTAGCATCAAACTTTCTGTTTGATTCTAATAGAATCAATAGAATAGCACTAGTTCGTATGTGACGTCTTGCATATGGTTCTAGAATTCAAATCTATTGATTCTAGCTAGTCTATCTACTATTTCTATGAGTCATATGCAAGACGTCATTTTAGAAAAGCCTTTTTCACTATTCAATAAATAGATTCAAATCTATTTGAATCTAGAATCAAACTTTCTGTTTGATTCTAATAGAATCAATAGAATAGCACTAGTTCGTATGTGACGTCTTGCATATGGTTCTAGAATTCTAATCTATTGATTCTAGACCAGCTAGAATCAATAGTAGATAGAACAGTGAAAGTTTGATTCTAGCTACTCTATCTACTATTTCTATGAGTCATATGCAAGACGTCATTTTAGAAAAGACTTTTTCACTATTCAATAAATAGATTCAAATGTATTTGAATCTAGAATCAAACTTTCTGTTTGATTCTAATAGAATCAATAGAATAGCACTAGTTCGTATGTGACGTCTTGCATATGGTTCTAGAATTCTAATGTATTGATTCTAGCTAGTCTATCTACTATTTCTATGAGTCATATGCAAGACGTCATTTTAGAAAAGACTTTTTCACTATTCAATAAATAGATTCAAATCTATTTGAATCTAGAATCAAACTTTCTGTTTGATTCTAATAGAATCAATGGAATAGCACTAGTTCGTATGTGACGTCTTGCATATGGTTCTAGAATTCTAATCTATTGATTCTAGCTAGTCTATCTACTATTTCTATGAGTCATATCCAAGACGTCATTTTAGAAAAGACTTTTTCACTATTCAATAAATAGATTCAAATCTATTTGAATCTAGAATCAAACTTTCTGTTTGATTCTAATAGAATCAATAGAATAGCACTAGTTCGTATGTGACGTCTTGCATATGGTTCTAGAATTCTAATCTATTGATTCTAGACCAGCTAGAATCAATAGTAGATAGAACAGTGAAAGTTTGATTCTAGATAGTCTATCTACTATTTCTATGAGTCATATGCAAGACGTCATTTTAGAAAAGACTTTTTCACTATTCAATAAATAGATTCAAATCTATTTGAATCTAGAATCAAACTTTCTGTTTGATTCTAATAGAATCAATGGAATAGTACTAGTTCGTATGTGACGTCTTGCATATGGTTCTAGAATTCTAATCTATTGCTCTAGAACCATTCTCGGTAGTCCATTGCTCTAAGCCCATACCAACACTATATTCCTCTTTCATCTGGTATTTCATTGAGCCTACGTTTGCCGCTTAAAGCACGAATCCTTAAAGCCATCAATGGTTAGACCATTGCTCAAGTGGTAGTAACCATCCGCTTCACACATACCAACAATATACTCATTCTCATATGGGCTTCCCATCTAGCCCATGTTCACTGCACTTTTTGTAGTCAATTACAGACAGTTGAATTTTTTGTTTCTGTCCCAAATCTGTTGGTGTATAAATGCAAGTTCACTTGTATAAGAGTCGAGGCAAATTGTAGGAGGCCCTTGTAGGCTTTGAATTGGACTCTTATTTCCATTTATATTCATTGTCAAATTTTACAATATATTGTCTCACTCGCCGTGAATTAACACGTTAGACCCTCAACAGGTTGACTCTAGTTCAGCATTGTGGAGTGATATGCATGAGAGGAAAATTTTCATCCAAGTCAACTTGTAGTCAACCTGCGATTGTTCCCCAGCGAGAACCTCCAACCGGTACGACTCTAGTTCGTCATTGTAAAAAGACACGTTTGCATGGAGCATAAATGGGAGACAGTAACAACGGCCATCCAAGGGGTAAAATTAACCTGGACAATTTGTCTTGGCTTTTTTCGTCAATTGGCCATGACTTCCGTTCAAATAGCAACAACGGCCATCCAAGGGGTAAAACAATAGTAACAACGGCCATCCAAGGGGTAAAATTAACCTGGACAATTTGTCTTGGCTTTTTTCGTCAATTGGCCATGACTTCCGTTCAAAAGTCATGGCCAATTGACGAAAAAAGCCAAGACAAATTGTCCAGGTTAATTTTACCCCTTGGATGGCCGTTGTTACTGTCTTGGCTTTTTTCGTCAATTGGCCATGACTTCCGTTCAAAAATCAACGGATCTCGGTCGAGACAAATTGTCCAGGTTAATTTTACCCCTTGGATGGCCGTTGTTACTGTCTCCCATTTATGCTCCATGCAAACGTGTCGTTTTGAACGGAAGTCATGGCCAATTGACGAAAAAAGCCAAGACAAATTGTCCAGGTTAATTTTACCCCTTGGATGGCCGTTGTTACTGTCTCCCATTTATGCTCCATGCAAACGTGATTCCGTGACTTCCGTAGAATAGCACTAGTTCGTATGTGACGTCTTGCATATGGTTCTAGAATTCTAATCTATTGATTCTAGCTAGTCTATCTACTATTTCTATGAGTCATATGCAAGACGTCATTTTAGAAAAGACTTTTTCACTATTCAATAAATAGATTCAAATCTATTTGAATCTAGAATCAAACTTTCTGTTTGATTCTAATAGAATCAATAGAATAGCACTAGTTCGTATGTGACGTCTTGCATACGGTTCTAGAATTCTAATCTATTGATTCTAGCTAGTCTATCTACTATTTCTATGAGTCATATGCAAGACGTCATTTTAGAAAAGACTTTTTCACTATTCAATAAATAGATTCAAATCTATTTGAATCTAGAAACAAACTTTCTGTTTGATTCTAATAGAATCAATAGAATAGCACTAGTTCGTATGTGACGTCTTGCATATGGTTCTAGAATTCTAATCTATTGATTCTAGCTAGTCTATCTACTATTTCTATGAGTCATATGCAAGACGTCATTTTAGAAAAGACTTTTTCACTATTCAATAAATAGATTCAAATCTATTTGAATCTAGAATCAAACTTTCTGTTTGATTCTAATAGAATCAATAGAATAGCACTAGTTCGTATGTGAAGTCTTGCATATGGTTCTAGAATTCTAATCTATTGATTCTAGACCAGCTAGAATCAATAGTAGATAGAACAGTGAAAGTTTGATTCTAGCTATTCTATCTACTATTTCTATGAGTCATATGCAAGACGTCATTTTAGAAAAGACTTTTTCACTATTCAATAAATAGATTCAAATCTATTTGAATCTAGAATCAAACTTTCTGTTTGATTCTAATAGAATCAATAGAATAGCACTAGTTCGTATGTGACGTCTTGCATATGGTTCTAGAATACTAATCTATTGATTCTAGCTAGTCTATCTACTATTTCTATGAGTCATATGCAAGACGTCATTTTAGAAAAGACTTTTTCACTATTCAATAAATAGATTCAAATCTATTTGAATCTAGAATCAAACTTTCTGTTTGATTCTAATAGAATCAATAGAATAGCACTAGTTCGTATTTGACGTCTTGCATATGGTTCTATAATTCTAATCTATTGATTCTAGCTAGTCTATCTACTATTTCTATGAGTCATATGCAAGACGTCATTTTAGAAAAGACTTTTTCACTATTTAATACATAGATTCAAATCTATTTGAATCTAGAATCAAACTTTCTGTTTGATTCTAATAGAATCAATAGAATAACACTAGTTCGTATGTGACGTCTTGCATATGGCTCTAGAATTCTAATCTATTGATTCTAGACCAGCTAGAATCAATAGTAGATAGAACAGTGAAAGTTTGATTCTAGCTAGTCTATCTACTATTTCTATGAGTCATATGCAAGACGTCATTTTAGAAAAGACTTTTTCACTATTCAATAAATAGATTCAAATCTATTTGAATCTAGAATCATACTTTCTGTTTAATTCTAATAGAATAAATAGAATAGCACTAGTTCGTATGTGACGTCTTGCATAAGGTTCTAGAATTCTAATCTATTGATTCTAGACCAGCTAGAATTAATAGTAGATAGAACAGTGAAAGTTTGATTCTAGCTAGTCTATCTACTATTTCTATGAGTCATATGCAAGACGTCATTTTAGAAAAGACTTTTTCACTATTCAATAAATAGATTCAAATCTATTTGAATCTAGAATCAAACTTTCTGTTTGATTCTAATAGAATCAATAGAATAGCACTAGTTCGTATGTGACGTCTTGCATACGGTTCTAGAATTCTAATCTATTGATTCTAGCTAGTCTATCTACTATTTCTATGAGTCATATGCAAGACGTCATTTTAGAAAAGACTTTTTCACTATTCAATAAATAGATTCAAATCTATTTGAATCTAGCATCAAACTTTCTGTTTGATTCTAATAGAATCAATAGAATAGCACTAGTTCGTATGTGACGTCTTGCATATGGTTCTAGAATTCAAATCTATTGATTCTAGCTAGTCTATCTACTATTTCTATGAGTCATATGCAAGACGTCATTTTAGAAAAGCCTTTTTCACTATTCAATAAATAGATTCAAATCTATTTGAATCTAGAATCAAACTTTCTGTTTGATTCTAATAGAATCAATAGAATAGCACTAGTTCGTATGTGACGTCTTGCATATGGTTCTAGAATTCTAATCTATTGATTCTAGACCAGCTAGAATCAATAGTAGATAGAACAGTGAAAGTTTGATTCTAGCTACTCTATCTACTATTTCTATGAGTCATATGCAAGACGTCATTTTAGAAAAGACTTTTTCACTATTCAATAAATAGATTCAAATGTATTTGAATCTAGAATCAAACTTTCTGTTTGATTCTAATAGAATCAATAGAATAGCACTAGTTCGTATGTGACGTCTTGCATATGGTTCTAGAATTCTAATGTATTGATTCTAGCTAGTCTATCTACTATTTCTATGAGTCATATGCAAGACGTCATTTTAGAAAAGACTTTTTCACTATTCAATAAATAGATTCAAATCTATTTGAATCTAGAATCAAACTTTCTGTTTGATTCTAATAGAATCAATGGAATAGCACTAGTTCGTATGTGACGTCTTGCATATGGTTCTAGAATTCTAATCTATTGATTCTAGCTAGTCTATCTACTATTTCTATGAGTCATATCCAAGACGTCATTTTAGAAAAGACTTTTTCACTATTCAATAAATAGATTCAAATCTATTTGAATCTAGAATCAAACTTTCTGTTTGATTCTAATAGAATCAATAGAATAGCACTAGTTCGTATGTGACGTCTTGCATATGGTTCTAGAATTCTAATCTATTGATTCTAGACCAGCTAGAATCAATAGTAGATAGAACAGTGAAAGTTTGATTCTAGATAGTCTATCTACTATTTCTATGAGTCATATGCAAGACGTCATTTTAGAAAAGACTTTTTCACTATTCAATAAATAGATTCAAATCTATTTGAATCTAGAATCAAACTTTCTGTTTGATTCTAATAGAATCAATGGAATAGTACTAGTTCGTATGTGACGTCTTGCATATGGTTCTAGAATTCTAATCTATTGATTCTAGACCAGCTAGAATCAATAGTAGATAGAACAGTGAAAGTTTGATTCTAGCTAGTCTATCTACTATTTCTATGAGTCATATGCAAGACGTCATTTTAGAAAAGACTTTTTCACTATTCAATAAATAGATTCAAATCTATTTGAATCTAGAATCAAACTTTCTGTTTGATTCTAAGAGAATCAATAGAATAGCACTAGTTCGTATGTGACGTCTTGCATATTCTTCTAGAATTCTAATCTATTGATTCTAGCTAGTCTATCTACTATTTCTATGAGTCATATGCAAGACGTCATTTTAGAAAAGACTTTTTCACTATTCAATAAATAGATTCAAATCTATTTGAATCTAGAATCAAACTTTCTGTTTGATTCTAATAGAATCAATAGAATAGCACTAGTTCGTATGTGACGTCTTGCATATGGTTCTAGAATTCTAATCTATTGATTCTAGACCAGCTAGAATCAATAGTAGATAGAACAGTGAAAGTTTGATTCTAGCTAGTCTATCTACTATTTCTATGAGTCATATGCAAGACGTCATTTTAGAAAAGACTTTTTCACTATTCAATAAATAGATTCAAATCTATTTGAATCTAGAATCAAACTTTCTGTTTGATTCTAATAGAATCAATAGAATAGCACTAGTTCGTATGTGACGTCTTGCATATGGTTCTAGAATTCTAATCTATTGATTCTAGCTAGTCTATCTACTATTTCTATGAGTCATATGCAAGACGTCATTTTAGAAAAGACTTTTTCACTATTCAATAAATAGATTCAAATCTATTTGAATCTAGAATCAAACTTTCTGTTTGATTCTAATAGAATCAATAGAATAGCACTAGTTCGTATGTGACGTCTTGCATATGGTTCTAGAATTATAATCTATTGATTCTAGACCAGCTAGAATCAATAGTAGATAAAACAGTGAAAGTTTGATTCTAGCTAGTCTATCTACTATTTCTATGAGTCATATGCAAGACGTCATTTTAGAAAAGACTGTTTCACTATTCAATAAATAGATTCAAATCTATTTGAATCTAGAATCAAACTTTCTGTTTGATTCTAATAGAATCAATAGAATAGCACTAGTTCGTATGTGACGTCTTGCATATGGTTCTAGAATTCTAATCTATTGATTCTAGCTAGTCTATCTACTATTTCTATGAGTCATATGCAAGACGTCATTTTAGAAAAGACTTTTTCACTATTCAATAAATAGATTCAAATCTATTTGAATCTAGAATCAAACTTTCTGTTTGATTCTAATAGAATCAATAGAATAGCACTAGTTCGTATGTGACGTCTTGCATATGGTTCTAGAATTCTAATCTATTGATTCTAGACCAGCTAGATTCAATAGTAGATAAAACAGTGAAAGTTTGATTCTAGCTAGTCTATCTACTATTTCTCTGAGTCATATGCAAGACGTCATTTTAGAAAAGACTGTTTCACTATTCAATAAATAGATTCAAATCTATTTGAATCTAGAATCAAACTTTCTGTTTGATTCTAATAGAATCAATAGAATAGCACTAGTTCGTATGTGACGTCTTGCATATGGTTCTAGAATTCTAATCTATTGATTCTAGCTAGTCTATCTACTATTTCTATGAGTCATATGCAAGACGTCATTTTAGAAAAGACTTTTTCACTATTCAATAAATAGATTCAAATCTATTTGAATCTAGAATCAAACTTTCTGTTTGATTCTAATAGAATCAATAGAATAGCACTAGTTCGTATGTGACGTCTTGCATATGGTTCTAGAATTCTAATCTATTGATTCTAGACCAGCTAGAATCAATAGTAGATAGAACAGTGAAAGTTTGATTCTTAAAAGACTTTTTCACTATTCAATAAATAGATTCAAATCTATTTGAATCTAGAATCAAACTTTCTGTTTGATTCTAATAGAATCAATAGAATAGCACTAGTTCGTATTTGACGTCTTGCATATGGTTCTAGAATTCTAATCTATTGATTCTAGCTAGTCTATCTACTATTTCTATGAGTCATATGCAAGACGTCATTTTAGAAAAGACTTTTCACTATTCAATAAATAGATTCAAATCTATTTGAATCTAGAATCAAACTTTCTGTTTGATTCTAATAGAATCAATAGAATAGCACTAGTTCGTATGTGACGTCCTGCATATGGTTCTAGAATTCTAATCTATTGATTCTAGACCAGCTAGAATCAATAGTAGATAGAACAGTGAAAGTTTGATTCTAGCTAGTCTATCTACTATTTCTATGAGTCATATGCAAGACGTCATTTTAGAAAAGACTTTTTCACTATTCAATAAATAGATTCAAATCTATTTGAATCTAGAATCAAACTTTCTGTTTGATTCTAATAGAATCAATAGAATAGCACTAGTTCGTATGTGACGTCTTGCATATGGTTCTAGAATTCTAATCTATTGATTCTAGCTAGTCAATCTACTATTTCTATGAGTCATATGCAAGACGTCATTTTAGAAAAGACTTTTTCACTATTCAATAAATAGATTCAAATCTATTTGAATCTAGAATCCACTAGTTCGTATGTGACGTCTTGCATATGGTTCTAGAATTCTAATCTATTGATTCTAGACCAGCTAGAATCAATAGTAGATAGAACAGTGAAAGTTTGATTCTAGCTAGTCTATCTACTATTTCTATGAGTTATATGCAAGACGTCATTTTAGAAAAGACTTTTTCACTATTCAATAAATAGATTCAAATCTATTTGAATCTAGAATCAACCTTTCTGTTTGATTCTAATAGAATCAATAGAATAGCACTAGTTCGTATGTGACGTCTTGCATATGGTTCTAGAATTCTAATCTATTGATTCTAGACCAGCTAGAATCAATAGTAGATAGAACAGTGAAAGTTTGATTCTGAAAAGACTTTTTCACTATTCAATAAATAGATTCAAATCTATTTGAATCTAGAATCAAACTTTCTGTTTGATTCTAATAGAATCAATAGAATAGCACTAGTTCGTATGTGACGTCTTGCATATGGTTCTAGAATTCTAATCTATTGATTCTAGCTAGTCTATCTACTATTTCTATAAGTCATATGCAAGACGTCATTTTAGAAAAGACTTTTTCACTATCCAATAAATAGATTCAAATCTATTGAATCTAGAATCAAACTTTCTGTTTGATTCTAATAGAATCAATAGAATAGCACTAGTTCGTATGTGACGTCTTGCATATGGTTCTAGAATTCTAATCTATTGATTCTAGACCAGCTAGAATCAATAGTAGATAGAACAGTGAAAGTTTGATTCTAGCTAGTCTATCTACTATTTCTATGAGTCATATGCAAGACGTCATTTTAGAAAAGACTTTTTCACTATTCAATAAATAGCTTCAAATCTATTTGAATCTAGAATCAAACTTTCTGTTTGATTCTAATAGAATCAATAGAATAGCACTAGTTCGTATGTGACGTCTTGCATATGGTTTTAGAATTCTAATCTATTGATTCTAGCTAGTTTATCTACTATTTCTATGAGTCATATGCAAGAAGTCATTTTAGAAAAGACTTTTTCACTATTCAATAAATAGATTCAAATCTATTTGAATCTAGAATCAAACTTTCTGTTTGATTCTAATAGAATCAATAGAATAGCACTAGTTCGTATGTGACGTCTTGCATATGGTTCTAGAATTCTAATCTATCGATTCTAGACCAGCTAGAATCAATAGTAGATAGAACAGTGAAAGTTTGATTCTAGCTAGTCTATCTACTATTTCTATGAGTCATATGCAAGACGTCATTTTAGAAAAGACTTTTTCACTATTCAATAAATAGATTCAAATCTATTTGAATCTAGAATCAAACTTTCTGTTTGATTCTAATAGAATCAATAGAATAGCTCTAGTTCGTATGTGACGTCTTGCATATGGTTCTAGAATTCTAATCTATTGATTCTAGACCAGCTAGAATCAATAGTAGATAGAACAGTGAAAGTTTGATTCTAGCTAGTCTATCTACTATTTCTATGAGTCATATGCAAGACGTCATTTTTGAAAAGACTTTTTCTCTATTCAATAAATAGATTCAAATCTATTTGAATCTAGAATCAAACTTTCTGTTTGATTCTAATAGAATCAATAGAATAGCACTAGTTCGTATGTGACGTATTGCATAAGGCTCTAGAATTCTAATCTATTGATTCTAGCTAGTCTATCTACTATTTCTGTGTGTCATATGCAAGACGTCATTTTAGAAAAGACTTTTTCACTATTCAATAAATAGATTCAAATCTATTTGAATCTAGAATCAAACTTTCTGTTTGATTCTAATAGAATCAATAGAATAGCACTAGTTCGTATGTGACGTCTTGCATATGGTTCAAGAATTCTAATCTATTGATTCTAGACCAGCTAGAATCAATAGTAGATAGAACAGTGAAAGTTTGATTCTAGCTAGTCTATCTACTATTTCTATGAGTCATATGCAAGACGTCATTTTAGAAAAGACTTTTTCACTATTCAATAAATAGATTCAATCTATTTGAATATAGAATCAAACTTTCTGTTTGATTCTAATAGAATCAATAGAATACCACTTGTTCGTATGTGACGTCTTGCATATGGTTCTAGAATTCTAATCTATTGATTCTAGCTAGTCTATCTACTATTTCTATGAGTCATATGCAAGACGTCATTTTAGAAAAGACTTTTTCACTATTCAATAAATAGATTCAAATCTATTTGAATCTAGAATCAAACTTTCTGTTTGATTCTAATAGAATCAATAGAATAGCTCTAGTTCGTATGTGACGTCTTGCATATGGTTCTAGAATTCTAATCTATTGATTCTAGACCAGCTAGAATCAATAGTAGATAGAACAGTGAAAGTTTGATTCTAGATAGTCTATCTACTATTTCTATGAGTCATATGCAAGACGTCATTTTAGAAAAGACTTTTTCACTATTCAATAAATAGATTCAAATCTATTTGAATCTAGAATCAAACTTTCTGTTTGATTCTAATAGAATCAATAGAAGAGCATTATTTCGTATGTGACGTCTTGCATATGGTTCTAGAATTCTAATCTATTGATTCTAGCTAGTCTATCTACTATTTCTATGAGTCATATGCAAGACGTCATTTTAGAAAAGACTTTTCACTATTCAATAAATAGATTCAAATCTATTTGAATCTAGAATCAAACTTTCTGTTTGATTCTAATAGAATCAATAGAATAGCACTAGTTCGTATGTGACGTCTTGCATATGGTTCTAGAATTCTAATCTATTGATTCTAGACCAGCTAGAATCAATAGTAGATATAACAGTGAAAGTTTGATTCTAGCTAGTCTATCTACTATTTCTATGAGTCATATGCAAGACGTCATTTTAGAAAAGACTTTTTCACTATTCAATAAATAGCTTCAAATCTATTTGAATCTAGAATCAAACTTTCTGTTTGATTCTAATAGAATCAATAGAATAGCACTAGTTCGTATGTGACGTCTTGCATATGGTTCTAGAATTCTAATCTATTGATTCTAGCTAGTTTATCTACTATTTCTATGAGTCATATGCAAGAAGTCATTTTAGAAAAGACTTTTTCACTATTCAATAAATAGATTCAAATCTATTTGAATCTAGAATCAAACTTTCTGTTTGATTCTAATAGAATCAATAGAATAGCACTAGTTCGTATGTGACGTCTTGCATATGGTTCTAGAATTCTAATCTATTGATTCTAGACCAGCTAGAATCAATAGTAGATAGAACAGTGAAAGTTTGATTCTAGCTAGTCTATCTACTATTTCTATGAGTCATATGCAAGACGTCATTTTGGAAAAGACTTTTTCTCTATTCAATAAATAGATTCAAATCGATTTGAATCTAGAATCAAACTTTCTGTTTGATTCTAATAGAATCAATAGAATAGCACTAGTTCGTATGTGACGTCTTGCATAAGGCTCTAGAATTCTAATCTATTGATTCTAGCTAGTCTATCTACTATTTCTATGTGTCATATGCAAGACGTCATTTTAGAAAAGACTTTTTCACTATTCAATAAATAGATTCAAATCTATTTGAATCTAGAAACAAACTTTCTGTTTGATTCTAATAGAATCAATAGAATAGCACTAGTTCGTATGTGACGTCTTGCATATGGTTCAAGAATTCTAATCTATTGATTCTAGACCAGCTAGAATCAATAGGAGATAGAACAGTGAAAGTTTGATTCTAGCTAGTCTATCTACTATTTCTATGAGTCATATGCAAGACGTCATTTTAGAAAAGACTTTTTCACTATTCAATAAATAGATTCAATCTATTTGAATATAGAATCAAACTTTCTGTTTGATTCTAATAGAATCAATAGAATACCACTAGTTCGTATGTGACGTCTTGCATATGGTTCTAGAATTCTAATCTATTGATTCTAGACCAGCTAGAATCAATAGTAGATAGAACAGTGAAAGTTTGATTCTAGCTAGTCTATCTACTATTTCTATGAGTCATATGCAAGACGTCATTTTAGAAAAGACTTTTTCACTATTCAATAAATAGATTCAAATCTATTTGAATCTAGAATCAAACTTTCTGTTTGATTCTAATAGAATCAATAGAAGAGCACTAGTTCGTATGTGACGTCTTGCATATGGTTCTAGAATTCTAATCTATTGATTCTAGCTAGTCTATCTACTATTTCTATGAGTCATATGCAAGACGTCATTTTAGAAAAGACTTTTCACTATTCAATAAATAGATTCAAATCTATTTGAATCTAGAATCAAACTTTCTGTTTGATTCTAATAGAATCAATAGAATAGCACTAGTTCATATGTGACGTCTTGCATATGGTTCTAGAATTCTAATCTATTGATTCTAGACCAGCTAGAATCAATAGTAGATAGAACAGTGAAAGTTTGATTCTAGCTAGTCTATCTACTATTTCTATGAGTCATATGCAAGACGTCATTTTAGAAAAGACTTGTTCACTATTCAATAAATAGATTCAAATCTATTTGAATCTAGAATCAAACTTTCTGTTTGATTCTAATAGAATCAATAGAATAGCACTAGTTCGTATGTGACGTCTTGCATATGGTTCTAGAATTCTAATCTATTGATTCTAGACCAGCTAGAATCAATAGTAGATAGAACAGTGAAAGTTTGATTCTAGCTAGTCTATCTACTATTTCTATGAGTCATATGCAAGACGTCATTTTAGAAAAGACTTTTTCACTATTCAATAAATAGATTCAAATCTATTTGAATCTAGAATCAAACTTTCTGTTTGATTCTAATAGAATCAATAGAATAGCACTAGTTCGCATGTGACGTCTTGCATATGGTTCTAGAATTCTAATCTATTGATTCTAGACCAGCTAGAATCAATAGTAGATAGAACAGTGAAAGTTTGATTCTAGCTAGTCTATCTACTATTTCTATGAGTCATATGCAAGACGTCATTTTAGAAAAGACTTTTTCACTATTCAATAAATAGATTCAAATCTATTTGAATCTAGAATCAAACTTTCTGTTTGATTCTAATAGAATCAATAGAATAGCACTAGTTCGTATGTGACGTCTTGCATATGGTTCTAGAATTCTAATCTATTGATTCTAGCTAGTCTATCTACTATTTCTATGAGTCATATGCAAGACGTCATTTTAGAAAAGACTTTTTCACTATTCAATAAATAGATTCAAATCTATTTGAATCTAGAATCAAACTTTCTGTTTGATTCTAATAGAATCAATAGAATAGCACTAGTTCGTATGTGACGTCTTGCATATGGTTCTAGAATTCTAATCTATTGATTCTAGACCAGCTAGAATCAATAGTAGATAGAACAGTGAAAGTTTGATTCTAGCTAGTCTATCTACTATTTCTATGAGTTATAGGCAAGACGTCATTTTAGAAAAGACTTTTTCACTATTCAATAAATAGATTCAAATCTATTTGAATCTAGAATCAAACTTTCTGTTTGATTCTAATAGAATCAATAGAATAGCACTAGTTCGTATGTGACGTCTTGCATATGGTTCTAGAATTCTAATCTATTGATTCTAGACCAGCTAGAATCAATAGTAGATAGAACAGTGAAAGTTTGATTCTGAAAAGACTTTTTCACTATTCAATAAATAGATTCAAATCTATTTGAATCTAGAATCAAACTTTCTGTTTGATTCTAATAGAATCAATAGAATAGCACTAGTTCGTATGTGACGTCTTGCATATGGTTCTAGAATTCTAATCTATTGATTCTAGCTAGTCTATCTACTATTTCTATGAGTCATATGCAAGACGTCATTTTAGAAAAGACTTTTTCACTATTCAATAAATAGATTCAAATCTATTGAATCTAGAATCAAACTTTCTGTTTGATTCTAATAGAATCAATAGAATAGCACTAGTTCGTATGTGATGTCTTGCATATGGTTCTAGAATTCTAATCTATTGATTCTAGACCAGCTAAAATCAATAGTAGATAGAACAGTGAAAGTTTGATTCTAGCTAGTCTATCTACTATTTCTATGAGTCATATGCAAGACGTCATTTTAAAAAAGACTTTTTCACAATTCAATAAATAGCTTCAAATCTATTTGAATCTAGAATCAAACTTTCTGTTTGATTCTAATAGAATCAATAGAATAGCACTAGTTCGTATGTGACGTCTTGCATATGGTTCTAGAATTCTAATCTATTGATTCTAGCTAGTTTATCTACTATTTCTATGAGTCATATGCAAGAAGTCATTTTAGAAAAGACTTTTTCACTATTCAATAAATAGATTCAAATCTATTTGAATCTAGAATCAAACTTTCTGTTTGATTCTAATAGAATCAATAGAATAGCACTAGTTTGTATGTGACGTCTTGCATATGGTTCTAGAATTCTAATCTATTGATTCTAGACCAGCTAGAATCAATAGTAGATAGAACAGTGAAAGTTTGATTCTAGCTAGTCTATCTACTATTTCTATGAGTCATATGCAAGACGTCATTTTAGAAAAGACTTTTTCACTATTCAATAAATAGATTCAAATCTATTTGAATCTAGAATCAAACTTTCTGTTTGATTCTAATAGAATCAATAGAATAGCACTAGTTCGTATGTGACGTCTTGCATATGGTTCTAGAATTCTAATCTATTGATTCTAGACCAGCAAGAATCAATAGTAGATAGAACAGTGAAAGTTTGATTCTAGCTAGTCTATCTACTATTTCTATGAGTCATATGCAAGACGTCATTTTAGAAAAGACTTTTTCACTATTCAATAAATAGATTCAAATCTATTTGAATCTAGAATCAAACTTTCTGTTTGATTCTAATAGAATCAATAGAATAGCACTAGTTCGTATGTGACGTCTTGCATATGGTTCTAGAATTCTAATCTATTGATTCTAGACCAGCTAGAATCAATAGTAGATAGAACAGTGAAAGTTTGATTCTTGCTAGTCTATCTACTATTTCTATGAGTCATATGCAA
Organism: Artemia franciscana; assembly: GCF_032884065.1. Lineage (NCBI taxonomy): Eukaryota > Metazoa > Arthropoda > Branchiopoda > Anostraca > Artemiidae > Artemia > Artemia franciscana. The sequence goes on from NW_027063617.1 coordinate 27,324, forward strand.
GACGTCATTTTAGAAAAGACTTTTTCACTATTCAATAAATAGATTCAAATCTATTTGAATCTAGAATCAAACTTTCTGTTTGATTCTAATAGAATCAATAGAATAGCACTAGTTCGTATGTGACGTCTTGCATAAGGCTCTAGAATTCTAATCTATTGATTCTAGCTAGTCTATCTACTATTTCTATGAGTCATATGCAAGACGTCATTTTAGAAAAGACTTTTTCACTATTCAATAAATAGATTCAAATCTATTTGAATCTAGAATCAAACTTTCTGTTTGATTCTAATAGAATCAATAGAATAGCACTAGTTCGTATGTGACGTCTTGCATATGTTCAAGAATTCTAATCTATTGATTCTAGACCAGCTAGAATCAATAGTAGATAGAACAGTGAAAGTTTGATTCTAGCTAGTCTATCTACTATTTCTATGAGTCATATGCAAGACGTCATTTTAGAAAAGACTTTTTCAATATTCAATAAATAGATTCAAATCTATTTGAATCTAGAATCAAACTTTCTGTTTGATTCTAATAGAATCAATAGAATAGCACTAGTTCGTATGTGACGTCTTGCATATGGTTCTATAATTCTAATCTATTGATTCTAGCTAGTCTATCTACTATTTCTATGAGTCATATGCAAGACGTCATTTTAGAAAAGACTTTTTCACTATTCAATAAATAGATTCAAATCTATTTGAATCTAGAAACAAACTTTCTGTTTGATTCTAATAGAATCAATAGAATAGCACTAGTTCGTATGTGACGTCTTGCATATGGTTCAAGAATTCTAATCTATTGATTCTAGACCAGCTAGAATCAATAGGAGATAGAACAGTGAAAGTTTGATTCTAGCTAGTCTATCTACTATTTCTATGAGTCATATGCAAGACGTCATTTTAGAAAAGACTTTTTCACTATTCAATAAATAGATTCAATCTATTTGAATATAGAATCAAACTTTCTGTTTGATTCTAATAGAATCAATAGAATACCACTAGTTCGTATGTGACGTCTTGCATATGGTTCTAGAATTCTAATCTATTGATTCTAGACCAGCTAGAATCAATAGTAGATAGAACAGTGAAAGTTTGATTCTAGCTAGTCTATCTACTATTTCTATGAGTCATATGCAAGACGTCATTTTAGAAAAGACTTTTTCACTATTCAATAAATAGATTCAAATCTATTTGAATCTAGAATCAAACTTTCTGTTTGATTCTAATAGAATCAATAGAAGAGCACTAGTTCGTATGTGACGTCTTGCATATGGTTCTAGAATTCTAATCTATTGATTCTAGCTAGTCTATCTACTATTTCTATGAGTCATATGCAAGACGTCATTTTAGAAAAGACTTTTCACTATTCAATAAATAGATTCAAATCTATTTGAATCTAGAATCAAACTTTCTGTTTGATTCTAATAGAATCAATAGAATAGCACTAGTTCATATGTGACGTCTTGCATATGGTTCTAGAATTCTAATCTATTGATTCTAGACCAGCTAGAATCAATAGTAGATAGAACAGTGAAAGTTTGATTCTAGCTAGTCTATCTACTATTTCTATGAGTCATATGCAAGACGTCATTTTAGAAAAGACTTGTTCACTATTCAATAAATAGATTCAAATCTATTTGAATCTAGAATCAAACTTTCTGTTTGATTCTAATAGAATCAATAGAATAGCACTAGTTCGTATGTGACGTCTTGCATATGGTTCTAGAATTCTAATCTATTGATTCTAGACCAGCTAGAATCAATAGTAGATAGAACAGTGAAAGTTTGATTCTAGCTAGTCTATCTACTATTTCTATGAGTCATATGCAAGACGTCATTTTAGAAAAGACTTTTTCACTATTCAATAAATAGATTCAAATCTATTTGAATCTAGAATCAAACTTTCTGTTTGATTCTAATAGAATCAATAGAATAGCACTAGTTCGCATGTGACGTCTTGCATATGGTTCTAGAATTCTAATCTATTGATTCTAGCTAGTCTATCTACTATTTCTATGAGTCATATGCAAGACGTCATTTTAGAAAAGACTTTTTCACTATTCAATAAATAGATTCAAATCTATTTGAATCTAGAATCAAACTTTCTGCTTGATTCTAATAGAATTAATAGAATAGCACTAGTTCGTATGCGACGTCTTGCATATGGTTCTAGAATTCTAATCTATTGATTCTAGACCAGCTAGAATCAATAGTAGATAGAACAGTGAAAGTTTGATTCTAGCTAGTCTATCTACTATTTCTATGAGTTATAGGCAAGACGTCATTTTAGAAAAGACTTTTTCACTATTCAATAAATAGATTCAAATCTATTTGAATCTAGAATCAAACTTTCTGTTTGATTCTAATAGAATCAATAGAATAGCACTAGTTCGTATGTGACGTCTTGCATATGGTTCTAGAATTCTAATCTATTGATTCTAGACCAGCTAGAATCAATAGTAGATAGAACAGTGAAAGTTTGATTCTGAAAAGACTTTTTCACTATTCAATAAATAGATTCAAATCTATTTGAATCTAGAATCAAACTTTCTGTTTGATTCTAATAGAATCAATAGAATAGCACTAGTTCGTATGTGACGTCTTGCATATGGTTCTAGAATTCTAATCTATTGATTCTAGCTAGTCTATCTACTATTTCTATGAGTCATATGCAAGACGTCATTTTAGAAAAGACTTTTTCACTATTCAATAAATAGATTCAAATCTATTGAATCTAGAATCAAACTTTCTGTTTGATTCTAATAGAATCAATAGAATAGCACTAGTTCGTATGTGATGTCTTGCATATGGTTCTAGAATTCTAATCTATTGATTCTAGACCAGCTAAAATCAATAGTAGATAGAACAGTGAAAGTTTGATTCTAGCTAGTCTATCTACTATTTCTATGAGTCATATGCAAGACGTCATTTTAAAAAAGACTTGTTCACAATTCAATAAATAGCTTCAAATCTATTTGAATCTAGAATCAAACTTTCTGTTTGATTCTAATAGAATCAATAGAATAGCACTAGTTCGTATGTGACGTCTTGCATATGGTTCTAGAATTCTAATCTATTGATTCTAGCTAGTTTATCTACTATTTCTATGAGTCATATGCAAGAAGTCATTTTAGAAAAGACTTTTTCACTATTCAATAAATAGATTCAAATCTATTTGAATCTAGAATCAAACTTTCTGTTTGATTCTAATAGAATCAATAGAATAGCACTAGTTTGTATGTGACGTCTTGCATATGGTTCTAGAATTCTAATCTATTGATTCTAGACCAGCTAGAATCAATAGTAGATAGAACAGTGAAAGTTTGATTCTAGCTAGTCTATCTACTATTTCTATGAGTCATATGCAAGACGTCATTTTAGAAAAGACTTTTTCACTATTCAATAAATAGATTCAAATCTATTTGAATCTAGAATCAAACTTTCTGTTTGATTCTAATAGAATCAATAGAATAGCACTAGTTCGTATGTGACGTCTTGCATATGGTTCTAGAATTCTAATCTATTGATTCTAGACCAGCAAGAATCAATAGTAGATAGAACAGTGAAAGTTTGATTCTAGCTAGTCTATCTACTATTTCTATGAGTCATATGCAAGACGTCATTTTAGAAAAGACTTTTTCACTATTCAATAAATAGATTCAAATCTATTTGAATCTAGAATCAAACTTTCTGTTTGATTCTAATAGAATCAATAGAATAGCTCTAGTTTGTATGTGACGTCTTGCATATGGTTCTAGAATTCTAATCTATTGATTCTAGACCAGCTAGAATCAATAGTAGATAGAACAGTGAAAGTTTGATTCTAGCTAGTCTATCTACTATTTCTATGAGTCATATGCAAGACGTCATTTTAGAAAAGACTTTTTCTCTATTCAATAAATAGATTCAAATCTATTTGAATCTAGAATCAAACTTTCTGTTTGATTCTAATAGAATCAATAGAATAGCACTAGTTCGTATGTGACGTCTTGCATAAGGCTCTAGAATTCTAATCTATTGATTCTAGCTAGTCTATCTACTATTTCTATGTGTCATATGCAAGACGTCATTTTAGAAAAGACTTTTTCACTATTCAATAAATAGATTCAAATCTATTTGAATCTAGAATCAAACTTTCTGTTTGATTCTAATAGAATCAATAGAATAGCACTAGTTCGTATGTGACGTCTTGCATATTGTTCAAGAATTCTAATCTATTGATTCTAGACCAGCTAGAATCAATAGTAGATAGAACAGTGAAAGTTTGATTCTAGCTAGTCTATCTACTATTTCTATGAGTCATATGCAAGACGTCATTTTAGAAAAGACTTTTTCAATATTCAATAAATAGATTCAAATCTATTTGAATATAGAATCAAACTTTCTGTTTGGTTCTAATAGAATCAATAGAATACCACTAGTTCGTATGTGACGTCTTGCATATGGTTCTATAATTCTAATCTATTGATTCTAGCTAGTCTATCTACTATTTCTATGAGTCATATGCAAGACGTCATTTTAGAAAAGACTTTTTCACTATTCAATAAATAGATTCAAATCTATTTGAATCTAGAATCAAACTTTCTGTTTGATTCTAATAGAATCAATAGAAGTCTTTCATATGGTTCTAGAATTCTAATCTATTGATTCTAGACCAGCTAGAATCAATAGTAGATAGAACAGTGAAAGTTTGATTCTAGCTAGTCTATCTACTATTTCTATGAGTCATATGCAAGACGTCATTTTAGAAAAGACTTTTTCACTATTCAATAAATAGATTCAAATCTATTTGAATCTAGCATCAAACTTTCTGTTTGATTCTAATAGAATCAATAGAATAGCACTTGTTCATATGTGACGTCTTGCATATGGTTCTAGAATTCTAATATATTGATTCTAGACCAGCTAGAATCAATAGTATGTAGAACAGTGAAAGTTTGATTCTAGCTAGTCTATCTACTATTTCTATGAGTCATATGCAAGACGTCATTTTAGAAAAGACTTTTTCACTATTCAATAAATAGATTCAAATCTATTTGAATCAAGAATCAAACTTTCTGTTTGATTCTAATAGAATCAATAGAATAGCAATAGTTCGTATGTGACGTCTTGCATATGGTTCTAGAATTCTAATCTATTGTATCTAGACCAGCTAGAATCAATAGTAGATAGAACAGTGAAAGTTTGATTCTAGCTAGTCTATCTACTATTTCTATGAGTCATATGCAAGACGTCATTTTAGAAAAGACTTTTTCACTATTC
>NW_027063618.1:0-32593 GCF_032884065.1 Artemia franciscana
GAGCCTTTAATCACCTTCTTTACCATGTGCAATCATAAAATAGTCTAATATCTTCATTTTTTCAACATACGTAGCTATTACCCTCGAAAACTAAAACTTTTGACATAGGAAAAGAGCCTTTAATCACATTCTTTACCATGTGCAATGATAAAATAGTCTAATATCTTCATTTTTTCAACATACGTAGCTATTACCCTCGAAAACTAAAACTTTTGACATAGGAAAAGAGCCTTTCATCACATTCTTTACCATGTGCAATGATAAAATAGTATAATATCTTCATTTTTTCAACATACGTAGCTATTACCCCCGAAAACTAAAACTTTTGAAATAGGAAAAGAGCCTTTAATCATATTTTTTACCATTTGCAATCATAAAATTTTCTAATATCTTCATTTTTTCCACAGACAAAGCTATTACCCTCGAGAACTAAAACTTTTGACATAGGAAAAGAGCCTTTAATCACATTCTTTACCATGTCCAATCATAAAATAGTCTAATATCTTCATTTTTTCAACATACGTAGCTATTACCCTCGAAAACTAAAACTTTTCAAATAGGAAAAGAACCTTTAATCACATTCTTTACCATTTGCAATCATAAAATAGTCTAATATCTTCATTTTTTCCACAGACAAAGCTCTTAACCTCGAAAACTAAAACTTTCGAAATAGGAAAAGAGCCTTTAATCACATTCTTTACGATGTGCAATCATAAAATTGTCTAATATCTTCATTTTTTCTACAGACAAAGCTATTACCCTCGAAAACTAAAACTGTTGAAATAGGAAACGAGCCTTTAATCACATTCTTTACCATTTGCAATCATAAAATAGTCTAATATCTTCATTTTTTCAACATACGTAGCTATTACCCTCGAAAACTAAAACTTTTGAAATAGGAAAACAGCCTTTAATCACATTCTTTACCATGTGCAATCATAAAATTGTCTAATATCTTCATTTTTTCCACAGACAAAGCTATTAACCTCGAAAACTAAAACTTTTGAAATAGGAAAAGAAACCTTTAATCACATTCTTTACCATGTGCAATCATAAAATTGTCTAATATCTTCATTTTTTCCACAGACAAAGCTCTTACCCTCGAAAACTATAACTTTGAAATAGGAAAAGAGCCTTTAATCACATTCTTTACCATTTGCAATCATAAAATAGTCTAATATCTTCATTTTTTCAACATACGTAGCTATTACCCTCGAAAACTAAAACTTTTGACATAGGAAAAGAGCCTTTAATCACATTCTGTACCATTTGCAATCATAAAATAGTCTAATATCTTCATTTTTTCAACATACGTAGCTATTACCCTCGAAAACTAAAACTTTTGAAATAGGAAAAGAGCCTTTAATCACATTCTATACCATTTGCAATCATAAAATAGTCTAATATCTTCATTTTTTCAACATACGTAGCTATTACCCTCGAAAACTAAAACTTTTGACATAGGAAAAGATCCTTTAATCACATTCTTTACCATTTGCAATCATAAAATAGTCTAAAATCTTCTTTTTTTCAACATACTTAGCTATTACCCTCGAAAACTAAAACTTCTGAAATAGGAAAAGAGCCTTTAATCACATTCTTTACCATGTGCAATCATAAAATAGTCTAATATCTTCATTTTTTTAACATACGTAGCTAGTACCCCCCCCGAAAACTAAAACTTTTGAAATAGGAAAAGAGCCTTTAATCACATTCTTTACCATGTGCAATCATAAAATAGTCTAATATCTTCATTTTTTTCAACATACTTAGCTATTACCCTCGAAAACTAAAACTTTTGAAATAGGAAAAGAGCCTGTAATCACATTCTTTACCATTTGCAATCATAAAATAGTCTAATATCTTCATTTTTTCAACATACGTAGCTATTACCCTCGAAAACGAAAACTTTTGACATAGGAAAAGAGCCTTTAATCACATTCTTTACCATGTGCAATGATAAAATAGTATAATATCTTCATTTTTTCAACATACGTAGCTATTACCCCCGAAAACTAAAACTTTTGAAATAGGAAAAGAGCCTTTAATCATATTTTTTACCATTTGCAATCATAAAATTTTCTAATATCTTCATTTTTTCAACAGACAAAGCTATTACCCTCGAGAACTAAAACTTTTGACATAGGAAAAGAGCCTTTAATCACATTCTTTACCATGTGCAATCATAAAATAGTCTAATATCTTCATTTTTTCAACATACGTAGCTATTACCCTCGAAAACTAAAACTTTTGAAATAGGAAAAGAACCTTTAATCACATTCTTTACCATTTGCAATCATAAGATAGTCTAATATCTTCATTTTTTCCACAGACAAAGCTCTTAACCTCGAAAACTAAACTTTCGAAATAGGAAAAGAGCCTTTAATCACATTCTTTACGATGTGCAATCATAAAATTGTCTAATATCTTCATTTTTTCCACAGACAAAGCTATTACCCTCGAAAACTAAAACTGTTGAAATAGGAAATGAGCCTTTAATCACATTCTTTACCATTTGCAATCACAAAATAGTCTAATATCTTCATTTTTTCAACATACGTAGCTATTACCCTCGAAAACTAAAACTTTTGACATATGAAAAGAGCCTTTAATCACATTCTTTACCATGTGCAATCATAAAATAGTCTAATATCTTCATTTATTCAACAGACATAGCTATTACCCTCGAAAACTAAAACTTTTGAAATAGGTAAAGAGCCTTTAATCACATTCTTTACCATGTGCAATCATAAAATAGTCTAATATCTTCATTTTTTTAACATACGTAGCTAGTACCCCCGAAAACTAAAACTTTTGAAATAGGAAAAGAGCCTTGAATCACATTCTTTACCATATGCAATCATAACATAGTCTAATATCTTCATTTTTTCAACATACGTAGCTATTACCCTCGAAAACTAAAACTTTTGAAATAGGAAAAGAGCCTTTAATCACATTCTATACCATTTGCAATCATAAAATAGTCTAATATCTTCATTTTTTCAACATACGTAGCTATTACCCTCGAAAACTAAAACTTTTGAAATAGGAAAAGAGCCTTTAATCACATTCTTTACCATTTGCAATCATAAAATAGTCTAATATCTTCATTTTTTCAACATACGTAGCTATTACCCTCGAAAACTAAAACTTTTGACATAGGAAAAGAGCCCTTTAATCACATTCTTTACCATTTGCAATCATAAAATAGTCTAATATCTTCATTTTTTCAACATAGTAGCTATTACCCTCGAAAACTAAAACTTTTGAAATAGAAAAAGAGCCTTTAATCACATTCTTTACCATGTGCAATCATAAAATAGTCTAATATCTTCATTTTTTCAACATACGTAGCTATTACCCTCGAAAACTAAAACTTTTGACATAGGAAAAGAGCCTTTAATCACATTCTTTACCATGTGCAATCATAAAATTGTCTAATATCTTCATTTTTTCAACATACGTAGCTATTACCCTCGAAAACTAAAACTTTTGAAATAGGAAAAGAGCGTTTAATCACATTCTTTACCATTTGCAATCATAAAATAGTCTAATATCTTCATTTTTTCAACATACGTAGCTATTACCCTCGAAAACTAAAACTTTTGAAATAGGAAAAGAGCCTTTAATCACATTCTTTACCATTGCAATCATAAAATAGTCTAATATCTTCATTTTTTCCACATACAGCTATTACCCTCGAAAACTAAAACTTTTGAAATAGGAAAAGAGCCTTTAATCACATTCTTTACCATGTGCAATCATAAAATAGTCTAATATCTTCATTTTTTCAACATACGTAGCTATTACCCTCGAAAACTAAAACTTTTGACATAGGAAAAGAGCCTTTAATCACATTCTTTACCATGTGCAATCATAAAATTGTCTAATATCTTCATTTTTTCAACATACGTAGCTATTACCCTCGAAAACTAAAACTTTTGAAATAGGAAAAGAGCCTTTAATCACATTCTTTACCATTTGCAATCATAAAATAGTCTAATATCTTCATTTTTTCAACATACGTAGCTATTACCCTCGAAAACTAAAACTTTTGAAATAGGAAAAGAGCCTTTAATCACATTCTTTACCATTTGCAATCATAAAATAGTCTAATATCTTCATTTTTTCAACATACGTAGCTATTACCCTCGAAAACTAAAACTTTTGACATAGGAAAAGAGCCTTTAATCACATTCTTTACCATTTGCAATCATAAAATAGTCTAATATCTTCATTTTTTCAACATACGTAGCTATTACCCTCGAAAACTAAAACTTTTGACATAGGAAAAGAGCCTTTAATCACATTCTTTACCATGTGCAATCATAAAATAGTCTAATATCTTCATTTTTTCAACATACGTAGCTATTACCCTCGAAAACTAAAACTTTTGAAATAGGAAAAGAGCCTTTAATCACATTCTTTACCATGTGCAATCATAAAATAGTCTAATATCTTCATTTTTTCAACATACGTAGCTATTACCCTCGAAAACTAAAACTTTTGACATAGGAAAAGAGCCTTTAATCACATTCTTTACCATGTGCAATCATAAAATTGTCTAATATCTTCATTTTTTCAACATACGTAGCTATTACCCTCGAAAACTAAAACTTTTGAAATAGGAAAAGAGCTTTAATCACATTCTTTACCATTTGCAATCATAAAATAGTCTAATATCTTCATTTTTTCAACATACGTAGCTATTACCCTCGAAAACTAAAACTTTTGACATAGGAAAAGAGCCTTTAATCACATTCTTTACCATTTGCAATCATAAAATAGTCTAATATCTTCATTTTTTCAACATACGTAGCTATTACCCTCGAAAACTAAAACTTTTGACATAGGAAAAGAGCTTTTAATCACATTCTTTACCATTTGCAATCATAAAATAGTCTAATATCTTCATTTTTTCAACATACGTAGCTATTACCCTCGAAAACTAAAACTTTTGAAATAGGAAAAAGAGCCTTTAATCACATTCTTTACCATTTGCAATCATAAAATAGTCTAATATATTCATTTTTTCAACATACGTAGCTATTACCCTCGAAAACTAAAACTTTTGACTTAGGAAAAGAGCCTTTAATCACATTCTTTACCATGTGCAATCATAAAATAGTCTAATATCTTCATTTTTTCACAGACAAAGCTATTACCCTCGAAAACTAAAACTTTTGAAATAGGAAAAGAGCCTTTAATCACATTCTTTACCATTTGCAATCATAAAATAGTCTAATATCTTCATTTTTTCAACATACGTAGCTATTACCCTCGAAAACTAAAACTTTTGACATAGGAAAAGAGCCTTTAATCACATTCTTTACCATGTGCAATCATAAAATTGTCTAATATCTTCATTTTTTCAACATAAGTAGCTATTACCCTCGAAAACTAAAACTTTTGAAATAGGAAAAGAGCCTTTAATCACATTCTTTACCATTTGCAATCATAAAATAGTCTAATATCTTCATTTTTTCAACATACGTAGCTATTACCCTCGAAAACTAAAACTTTTGAAATAGGAAAAGAGCCTTTAATCACATTCTTTACCATTTGCAATCATAAAATAGTCTAATATCTTCATTTTTTCAACATACGTAGCTATTACCCTCGAAAACTAAAACTTTTGAAATAGGAAAAGAGCCTTTAATCACATTCTTTACCATTTGCAATCATAAAATAGTCTAATATCTTCATTTTTTCAACATACGTAGCTATTACCCTCGAAAACTAAAACTTTGACATAGGAAAAGAGCTTTAATCACATTCTTTACCATTTGCAATCATAAAATAGTCTAATATCTTCATTTTTTCAACATACGTAGCTATTACCCTCGAAAACTAAAACTTTTGACATAGGAAAAGAGCCTTTAATCACATTCTTTACCATGTGCAATCATAAAATAGTCTAATATCTTCATTTTTTCAACATACGTAGCTATTACCCTCGAAAACTAAAACTTTTGACATAGGAAAAGAGCCTTTAATCACATTCTTTACCATGTGCAATCATAAAATTGTCTAATATCTTCATTTTTTCAACATACGTAGCTATTACCCTCGAAAACTAAAACTTTTGAAATAGGAAAAGAGCCTTTAATCACATTCTTTACCATTTGCAATCATAAAATAGTCTAATATCTTCATTTTTTCAACATACGTAGCTATTACCCTCGAAAACTAAAACTTTTGAAATAGGAAAAGAGCCTTTAATCACATTCTTTACCATTTGCAATCATAAAATAGTCTAATATCTTCATTTTTTCAACATACGTAGCTATTACCCTCGAAAATAAAACTTTTGACATAGGAAAAGAGCCTTTAATCACATTCTTTACCATGTGCAATCATAAAATAGTCTAATATCTTCATTTTTTCAACATACGTAGCTATTACCCTCGAAAACTAAAACTTTTGAAATAGGAAAAGAGCCTTTAATCACATTCTTTACCATTTGCAATCATAAAATAGTCTAATATCTTCATTTTTTCAACATACGTAGCTATTACCCTCGAAAACTAAAACTTTTGAAATAGGAAAAGAGCCTTTAATCACATTCTTTACCATTTGCAATCATAAAATAGTCTAATATCTTCATTTTTTCAACATACGTAGCTATTACCCTCGAAAACTAAAACTTTTGACATAGGAAAAGAGCCTTTAATCACATTCTTTACCATTTGCAATCATAAAATAGTCTAATATCTTCATTTTTTCAACATACGTAGCTATTACCCTCGAAAACTAAAACTTTTGACATAGGAAAAGAGCCTTTAATCACATTCTTTACCATTTGCAATCATAAAATAGTCTAATATCTTCATTTTTTCAACATACGTAGCTATTACCCTCGAAAACTAAAACTTTTGACATAGGAAAAGAGCCTTTAATCACATTCTTTACCATGTGCAATCATAAAATGTCTAATATCTTCATTTTTTTCACAGACAAAGCTATTACCCTCGAAAACTAAAACTTTTGAAATAGGAAAAGAGCTTTAATCACATTCTTTACCATGTGCAATCATAAAATAGTCTAATATCTTCATTTTTTCAACATACGTAGCTATTACCCTCGAAAACTAAAACTTTTGACATAGGAAAAGAGCCTTTAATCACATTCTTTACCATGTGCAATCATAAAATTGTCTAATATCTTCATTTTTTCAACAGACGTAGCTATTACCCTCGAAAACTAAAACTTTTGAAATAGGAAAAGAGCCTTTAATCACATTCTTTACCATTTGCAATCATAAAATAGTCTAATATCTTCATTTTTTCAACATACGTAGCTATTACCCTCGAAAACTAAAACTTTTGACATAGGAAAAGAGCTTTAATCACATTCTTTACCATTTGCAATCATAAAATAGTCTAATATCTTCATTTTTTCAACATACGTAGCTATTACCCTCGAAAACTAAAACTTTTGACATAGGAAAAGAGCCTTTAATCACATTCTTTACCATTTGCAATCATAAAATAGTCTAATATCTTCATTTTTTCAACATACGTAGCTATTACCCTCGAAAACTAAAACTTTTGAAATAGGAAAAGAGCTTTAATCACATTCTTTACCATTTGCAATCATAAAATAGTCTAATATTTCTTCATTTTTCAACATACGTAGCTATTACCCTCGAAAACTAAAACTTTTGAAATAGGAAAAGAGCCTTTAATCACATTCTTTACCATTTGCAATCATAAAATAGTCTAATATCTTCATTTTTTCAACATACGTAGCTATTACCCTCGAAAACTAAAACTTTTGACATAGGAAAAGAGCCTTTAATCACATTCTTTACCATGTGCAATCATAAAATAGTCTAATATCTTCTTTTTTCAACATACAGCTATTACCCTCGAAAACTAAAACTTTTGAAATAGGAAAAGAGCTTTAATCACATTCTTTACCATGTGCAATCATAAAATAGTCTAATATCTTCATTTTTTCAACATACGTAGCTATTACCCTCGAAAACTAAAACTTTTGACATAGGAAAAGAGCCTTTAATCACATTCTTTACCATGTGCAATCATAAAATAGTCTAATATCTTCATTTTTTCACATACAAAGCTATTACCCTCGAAAACTAAAACTTTTGAAATAGGAAAAGAGCCTTTAATCACATTCTTTACCATTTGCAATCATAAAATAGTCTAATATCTTCATTTTTTCAACATACGTAGCTATTACCCTCGAAAACTAAAACTTTTGACATAGGAAAAGAGCCTTTAATCACATTCTTTACCATTTGCAATCATAAAATAGTCTAATATCTTCATTTTTTCAACATACGTAGCTATTACCCTCGAAAACTAAAACTTTTGACATAGGAAAAGAGCCTTTAATCACATTCTTTACCATTTGCAATCATAAAATAGTCTAATATCTTCATTTTTTCAACATAAGTAGCTATTACCCTCGAAAACTAAAACTTTTGACATAGGAAAAGAGCCTTTAATCACATTCTTTACCATGTGCAATCATAAAATTGTCTAATATCTTCATTTTTTCAACATACAGCTATTACCCTCGAAAACTAAAACTTTTGAAATAGGAAAAGAGCCTTTAATCACATTCTTTACCATTGCAATCATAAAATAGTCTAATATCTTCATTTTTTCAACATACGTAGCTATTACCCTCGAAAACTAAAACTTTTGAATAGGAAAAGAGCCTTTAATCACATTCTTTACCATTTGCAATCATAAAATTGTCTAATATCTTCATTTTTTCAACATACGTAGCTATTACCCTCGAAAACTAAAACTTTTGAAATAGGAAAAGAGCCTTTAATCACATTCTTTACCATTTGCAATCATAAAATAGTCTAATATCTTCATTTTTTCAACATACGTAGCTATTACCCTCGAAAACTAAAACTTTTGAAATAGGAAAAGAGCCTTTAATCACATTCTTTACCATTTGCAATCATAAAATAGTCTAATATCTTCATTTTTTCAACATACGTAGCTATTACCCTCGAAAACTAAAACTTTTGACATAGGAAAAGAGCCTTTAATCACATTCTTTACCATTTGCAATCATAAAATAGTCTAATATCTTCATTTTTTCAACATACGTAGCTATTACCCTCGAAAACTAAAACTTTTGAAATAGGAAAAGAGCCTTTAATCACATTCTTTACCATTTGCAATCATAAAATAGTCTAATATCTTCATTTTTTCAACATACGTAGCTATTACCCTCGAAAACTAAAACTTTTGAAATAGAAAAGAGCCTTTAATCACATTCTTTACCATGTGCAATCATAAAATAGTCTAATATCTTCATTTTTTCAACATACGTAGCTATTACCCTCGAAAACTAAAACTTTTGAAATAGGAAAAGAGCCTTTAATCACATTCTTTACCATGTGCAATCATAAAATAGTCTAATATCTTCATTTTTTCACATACAGCTATTACCCTCGAAAACTAAAACTTTTGACAATAGGAAAAGAGCCTTTAATCACATTCTTTACCATGTGCAATCATAAAATTGTCTAATATCTTCATTTTTTCAACATACGTAGCTATTACCCTCGAAAACTAAAACTTTTGAAATAGGAAAAGAGCCTTTAATCACATTCTTTACCATTTGCAATCATAAAATAGTCTAATATCTTCATTTTTTCAACATACGTAGCTATTACCCTCGAAAACTAAAACTTTTGAAATAGGAAAAGAGCCTTTAATCACATTCTTTACCATTTGCAATCATAAAATAGTCTAATATCTTCATTTTTTCAACATACGTAGCTATTACCCTCGAAAACTAAAACTTTTGACATAGGAAAAGAGCCTTTAATCACATTCTTTACCATTTGCAATCATAAAATAGTCTAATATCTTCATTTTTTCAACATACGTAGCTATTACCCTCGAAAACTAAAACTTTTGAAATAGGAAAAGAGCCTTTAATCACATTCTTTACCATTTGCAATCATAAAATAGTCTAATATCTTCATTTTTTCAACATACGTAGCTATTACCCTCGAAAACTAAAACTTTTGAAATAGGAAAAGAGCCTTTAATCACATTCTTTACCATTGCAATCATAAAATAGTCTAATATCTTCATTTTTTCAACATACGTAGCTATTACCCTCGAAAACTAAAACTTTTGAAATAGGAAAAGAGCCTTTAATCACATTCTTTACCATTTGCAATCATAAAATAGTCTAATATCTTCATTTTTTCAACATACGTAGCTATTACCCTCGAAAACTAAAACTTTTGAAATAGGAAAAGAGCCTTTAATCACATTCTTTACCATTTGCAATCATAAAATAGTCTAATATCTTCATTTTTTCAACATACGTAGCTATTACCCTCGAAAACTAAAACTTTTGAAATAGGAAAAGAGCCTTTAATCACATTCTTTACCATTTGCAATCATAAAATAGTCTAATATCTTCATTTTTTCAACATACGTAGCTATTACCCTCGAAAACTAAAACTTTTGAAATAGGAAAAGAGCCTTTAATCACATTCTTTACCATTTGCAATCATAAAATAGTCTAATATCTTCATTTTTTCAACATACGTAGCTATTACCCTCGAAAACTAAAACTTTTGACATAGGAAAAGAGCCTTTAATCACATTCTTTACCATGTGCAATCATAAAATAGTCTAATATCTTCATTTTTTCAACATACGTAGCTATTACCCTCGAAAACTAAAACTTTTGAAATAGGAAAAGAGCCTTTAATCACATTCTTTACCATTTGCAATCATAAAATAGTCTAATATCTTCATTTTTTCAACATACGTAGCTATTACCCTCGAAAACTAAAACTTTTGAAATAGGAAAAGAGCCTTTAATCACATTCTTTACCATGTGCAATCATAAAATAGTCTAATATCTTCATTTTTTCAACATACGTAGCTATTACCCTCGAAAACTAAAACTTTTGAAATAGGAAAAGAGCCTTTAATCACATTCTTTACCATTTGCAATCATAAAATAGTCTAATATCTTCATTTTTTCAACATACGTAGCTATTACCCTCGAAAACTAAAACTTTTGAAATAGGAAAAGAGCCTTTAATCACATTCTTTACCATTGCAATCATAAAATAGTCTAATATCTTCATTTTTTCAACATACGTAGCTATTACCCTCGAAAACTAAAACTTTTGAAATAGGAAAAGAGCCTTTAATCACATTCTTTACCATTTGCAATCATAAAATAGTCTAATATCTTCATTTTTTCAACATACGTAGCTATTACCCTCGAAAACTAAAACTTTTGAAATAGGAAAAGAGCCTTTAATCACATTCTTTACCATGTGCAATCATAAAATAGTCTAATATCTTCATTTTTTCAACATACGTAGCTATTACCCTCGAAAACTAAAACTTTTGAAATAGGAAAAGAGCCTTTAATCACATTCTTTACCATGTGCAATCATAAAATTGTCTAATATCTTCATTTTTTCAACATACGTAGCTATTACCCTCGAAAACTAAAACTTTTGAAATAGGAAAAGAGCCTTTAATCACATTCTTTACCATTTGCAATCATAAAATAGTCTAATATCTTCATTTTTTCAACATACGTAGCTATTACCCTCGAAAACTAAAACTTTTGAAATAGGAAAAGAGCCTTTAATCACATTCTTTACCATTTGCAATCATAAAATAGTCTAATATCTTCATTTTTTCAACATACGTAGCTATTACCCTCGAAAACTAAAACTTTTGAAATAGGAAAAGAGCCTTTAATCACATTCTTTACCATTTGCAATCATAAAATAGTCTAATATCTTCATTTTTTCAACATACGTAGCTATTACCCTCGAAAACTAAAACTTTTGAATAGGAAAAGAGCCTTTAATCACATTCTTTACCATGTGCAATCATAAAATAGTCTAATATCTTCATTTTTTCAACATACGTAGCTATTACCCTCGAAAACTAAAACTTTTGAAATAGGAAAAGAGCCTTTAATCACATTCTTTACCATGTGCAATCATAAAATAGTCTAATATCTTCATTTTTTCAACATACGTAGCTATTACCCTCGAAAACTAAAACTTTTGAAATAGGAAAAGAGCCTTTAATCACATTCTTTACCATTTGCAATCATAAAATAGTCTAATATCTTCATTTTTTCAACATACGTAGCTATTACCCTCGAAAACTAAAACTTTTGAAATAGGAAAAGAGCCTTTAATCACATTCTTTACCATTGCAATCATAAAATAGTCTAATATCTTCATTTTTTCAACATACGTAGCTATTACCCTCGAAAACTAAAACTTTTGAAATAGGAAAAGAGCCTTTAATCACATTCTTTACCATTTGCAATCATAAAATAGTCTAATATCTTCATTTTTTCAACATACGTAGCTATTACCCTCGAAAACTAAAACTTTTGACATAGGAAAAGAGCCTTTAATCACATTCTTTACCATGTGCAATCATAAAATAGTCTAATATCTTCATTTTTTCAACATACGTAGCTATTACCCTCGAAAACTAAAACTTTTGAAATAGGAAAAGAGCCTTTAATCACATTCTTTACCATGTGCAATCATAAAATAGTCTAATATCTTCATTTTTTCAACATACGTAGCTATTACCCTCGAAAACTAAAACTTTTGAAATAGGAAAAGAGCCTTTAATCACATTCTTTACCATTTGCAATCATAAAATAGTCTAATATCTTCATTTTTTCAACATACGTAGCTATTACCCTCGAAAACTAAAACTTTTGAAATAGGAAAAGAGCCTTTAATCACATTCTTTACCATTTGCAATCATAAAATAGTCTAATATCTTCATTTTTTCAACATACGTAGCTATTACCCTCGAAAACTAAAACTTTTGAAATAGGAAAAGAGCCTTTAATCACATTCTTTACCATTTGCAATCATAAAATAGTCTAATATCTTCATTTTTTCAACATACGTAGCTATTACCCTCGAAAACTAAAACTTTTGAAATAGGAAAAGAGCCTTTAATCACATTCTTTACCATTTGCAATCATAAAATAGTCTAATATCTTCATTTTTTCAACATACGTAGCTATTACCCTCGAAAACTAAAACTTTTGAAATAGGAAAAGAGCCTTTAATCACATTCTTTACCATTTGCAATCATAAAATAGTCTAATATCTTCATTTTTTCAACATACGTAGCTATTACCCTCGAAAACTAAAACTTTTGAAATAGGAAAAGAGCCTTTAATCACATTCTTTACCATTTGCAATCATAAAATAGTCTAATATCTTCATTTTTTCAACATACGTAGCTATTACCCTCGAAAACTAAAACTTTTGACATAGGAAAAGAGCCTTTAATCACATTCTTTACCATTTGCAATCATAAAATAGTCTAATATCTTCATTTTTTCAACATACGTAGCTATTACCCTCGAAAACTAAAACTTTTGAAATAGGAAAAGAGCCTTTAATCACATTCTTTACCATTTGCAATCATAAAATAGTCTAATATCTTCATTTTTTCAACATACGTAGCTATTACCCTCGAAAACTAAAACTTTTGAAATAGGAAAAGAGCCTTTAATCACATTCTTTACCATGTGCAATCATAAAATAGTCTAATATCTTCATTTTTTCAACATACGTAGCTATTACCCTCGAAAACTAAAACTTTTGAAATAGGAAAAGAGCCTTTAATCACATTCTTTACCATTTGCAATCATAAAATAGTCTAATATCTTCATTTTTTCAACATACGTAGCTATTACCCTCGAAAACTAAAACTTTTGAAATAGGAAAAGAGCCTTTAATCACATTCTTTACCATGTGCAATCATAAAATAGTCTAATATCTTCATTTTTTCAACATACGTAGCTATTACCCTCGAAAACTAAAACTTTTGAAATAGGAAAAGAGCCTTTAATCACATTCTTTACCATTTGCAATCATAAAATAGTCTAATATCTTCATTTTTTCAACATACGTAGCTATTACCCTCGAAAACTAAAACTTTTGAAATAGGAAAAGAGCCTTTAATCACATTCTTTACCATGTGCAATCATAAAATAGTCTAATATCTTCATTTTTTCAACATACGTAGCTATTACCCTCGAAAACTAAAACTTTTGAAATAGGAAAAGAGCCTTTAATCACATTCTTTACCATGTGCAATCATAAAATAGTCTAATATCTTCATTTTTTCAACATACGTAGCTATTACCCTCGAAAACTAAAACTTTTGAAATAGGAAAAGAGCCTTTAATCACATTCTTTACCATTTGCAATCATAAAATAGTCTAATATCTTCATTTTTTCAACATACGTAGCTATTACCCTCGAAAACTAAAACTTTTGAATAGGAAAAGAGCCTTTAATCACATTCTTTACCATTTGCAATCATAAAATAGTCTAATATCTTCATTTTTTCAACATACGTAGCTATTACCCTCGAAAACTAAAACTTTTGACATAGGAAAAGAGCCTTTAATCACATTCTTTACCATTGCAATCATAAAATTGTCTAATATCTTCATTTTTTCAACATACGTAGCTATTACCCTCGAAAACTAAAACTTTTGAAATAGGAAAAGAGCCTTTAATCACATTCTTTACCATTTGCAATCATAAAATAGTCTAATATCTTCATTTTTTCAACATACGTAGCTATTACCCTCGAAAACTAAAACTTTTGAAATAGGAAAAGAGCCTTTAATCACATTCTTTACCATTTGCAATCATAAAATAGTCTAATATCTTCATTTTTTCAACATACGTAGCTATTACCCTCGAAAACTAAAACTTTTGAAATAGGAAAAGAGCCTTTAATCACATTCTTTACCATTTGCAATCATAAAATAGTCTAATATCTTCATTTTTTCAACATACGTAGCTATTACCCTCGAAAACTAAAACTTTTGAAATAGGAAAAGAGCCTTTAATCACATTCTTTACCATTTGCAATCATAAAATAGTCTAATATCTTCATTTTTTCAACATACGTAGCTATTACCCTCGAAAACTAAAACTTTTGAAATAGGAAAAGAGCCTTTAATCACATTCTTTACCATGTGCAATCATAAAATAGTCTAATATCTTCATTTTTTCAACATACGTAGCTATTACCCTCGAAAACTAAAACTTTTGAAATAGGAAAAGAGCCTTTAATCACATTCTTTACCATGTGCAATCATAAAATAGTCTAATATCTTCATTTTTTCAACATACGTAGCTATTACCCTCGAAAACTAAAACTTTTGAAATAGGAAAAGAGCCTTTAATCACATTCTTTACCATTTGCAATCATAAAATAGTCTAATATCTTCATTTTTTCAACATAGTAGCTATTACCCTCGAAAACTAAAACTTTTGAAATAGGAAAAGAGCCTTTAATCACATTCTTTACCATTTGCAATCATAAAATAGTCTAATATCTTCATTTTTTCAACATACGTAGCTATTACCCTCGAAAACTAAAACTTTTGAAATAGGAAAAGAGCCTTTAATCACATTCTTTACCATTTGCAATCATAAAATAGTCTAATATCTTCATTTTTTCAACATACGTAGCTATTACCCTCGAAAACTAAAACTTTTGAAATAGGAAAAGAGCCTTTAATCACATTCTTTACCATTTGCAATCATAAAATAGTCTAATATCTTCATTTTTTCAACATACGTAGCTATTACCCTCGAAAACTAAAACTTTTGAAATAGGAAAAGAGCCTTTAATCACATTCTTTACCATGTGCAATCATAAAATAGTCTAATATCTTCATTTTTTCAACATACGTAGCTATTACCCTCGAAAACTAAAACTTTTGAAATAGGAAAAGAGCCTTTAATCACATTCTTTACCATTTGCAATCATAAAATAGTCTAATATCTTCATTTTTTCAACATACGTAGCTATTACCCTCGAAAACTAAAACTTTTGAAATAGGAAAAGAGCCTTTAATCACATTCTTTACCATTTGCAATCATAAAATAGTCTAATATCTTCATTTTTTCAACATACGTAGCTATTACCCTCGAAAACTAAAACTTTTGAAATAGGAAAAGAGCCTTTAATCACATTCTTTACCATGTGCAATCATAAAATAGTCTAATATCTTCATTTTTTCAACATAAGTAGCTATTACCCTCGAAAACTAAAACTTTTGAAATAGAAAAGAGCCTTTAATCACATTCTTTACCATTTGCAATCATAAAATAGTCTAATATCTTCATTTTTTCAACATACGTAGCTATTACCCTCGAAAACTAAAACTTTTGAAATAGGAAAAGAGCCTTTAATCACATTCTTTACCATTTGCAATCATAAAATAGTCTAATATCTTCATTTTTTCAACATACGTAGCTATTACCCTCGAAAACTAAAACTTTTGAAATAGGAAAAGAGCCTTTAATCACATTCTTTACCATTTGCAATCATAAAATAGTCTAATATCTTCATTTTTTCAACATACGTAGCTATTACCCTCGAAAACTAAAACTTTTGAAATAGGAAAAGAGCTTTTAATCACATTCTTTACCATTTGCAATCATAAAATAGTCTAATATCTTCATTTTTTCAACATACGTAGCTATTACCCTCGAAAACTAAAACTTTTGAAATAAAAAAAGAGCCTTTAATCACATTCTTTACCATGTGCAATCATAAAATAGTCTAATATATTCATTTTTTCAACATACGTAGCTATTACCCTCGAAAACTAAAACTTTTGACTTAGGAAATGAGCCTTTAATCACATTCTTTACCATGTGCAATCATAAAATTGTCTAATATCTTCATTTTTTCCACAGACAAAGCTATTACCCTCGAAAACTAAAACTTTTGAAATGGAAAAAGAGCCTTTAATCACATTCTTTACTATGTGCAATCATAAAATAGTCTAATATCTTCATTTTTTCAACATACGTAGCTATTACCCTCGAAAACTAAAACTTTTGACATAGGAAAAGAGCCTTTAATCACATTCTTTACCATGTGCAATCATAAAATTGTCTAATATCTTCATTTTTTCAACATAAGTAGCTATTACCCTCGAAAACTAAAACTTTTGAAATAGGAAAAGAGCCTTTAATCACATTCTTTACCATTTGCAATCATAAAATAGTCTAATATCTTCATTTTTTCAACATACGTAGCTATTACCCTCGAAAACTAAAACTTTTGAAATAGGAAAAGAGCTTTAATCACATTCTTTACCATTTGCAATCATAAAATAGTCTAATATCTTCATTTTTTCAACATACGTAGCTATTACCCTCGAAAACTAAAACTTTTGAAATAGGAAAAGAGCCTTTAATCACATTCTTTACCATTTGCAATCATAAAATAGTCTAATATCTTCATTTTTTCAACATACGTAGCTATTACCCTCGAAAACTAAAACTTTTGAAATAGGAAAAGAGCCTTTAATCACATTCTTTACCATTTGCAATCATAAAATAGTCTAATATCTTCATTTTTTCAACATACGTAGCTATTACCCTCGAAAACTAAAACTTTTGACATAGGAAAAGAGCCTTTAATCACATTCTTTACCATGTGCAATCATAAAATAGTCTAATATCTTCATTTTTTCAACATACGTAGCTATTACCCTCGAAAACTAAAACTTTTGAAATAGGAAAAGAGCCTTTAATCACATTCTTTACCATGTGCAATCATAAAATAGTCTAATATCTTCATTTTTTCAACATACGTAGCTATTACCCTCGAAAACTAAAACTTTTGAAATAGGAAAAGAGCCTTTAATCACATTCTTTACCATTTGCAATCATAAAATAGTCTAATATCTTCATTTTTTCCACAGACAGCTATTACCCTCGAAAACTAAAACTTTTGAAATAGGAAAAGAGCCTTTAATCACATTCTTTACCATTTGCAATCATAAAATAGTCTAATATCTTCATTTTTTCAACATACGTAGCTATTACCCTCGAAAACTAAAACTTTTGACATAGGAAAAGAGCCTTTAATCACATTCTTTACCATTTGCAATCATAAAATAGTCTAATATCTTCATTTTTTCAACATACGTAGCTATTACCCTCGAAAACTAAAACTTTTGAAATAGGAAAAGAGCCTTTAATCACATTCTTTACCATTTGCAATCATAAAATAGTCTAATATCTTCATTTTTTCAACATACGTAGCTATTACCCTCGAAAACTAAAACTTTTGAAATAGGAAAAGAGCCTTTAATCACATTCTTTACCATGTGCAATCATAAAATAGTCTAATATCTTCATTTTTTCAACATACGTAGCTATTACCCTCGAAAACTAAAACTTTTGAAATAGGAAAAGAGCCTTTAATCACATTCTTTACCATTTGCAATCATAAAATAGTCTAATATCTTCATTTTTTCAACATACGTAGCTATTACCCTCGAAAACTAAAACTTTTGAAATAGGAAAAGAGCCTTTAATCACATTCTTTACCATTTGCAATCATAAAATAGTCTAATATCTTCATTTTTTCAACATACGTAGCTATTACCCTCGAAAACTAAAACTTTTGAAATAGGAAAAGAGCCTTTAATCACATTCTTTACCATTTGCAATCATAAAATAGTCTAATATCTTCATTTTTTCAACATACGTAGCTATTACCCTCGAAAACTAAAACTTTTGAAATAGGAAAAAGAGCCTTTAATCACATTCTTTACCATGTGCAATCATAAAATAGTCTAATATCTTCATTTTTTCAACATACGTAGCTATTACCCTCGAAAACTAAAACTTTTGAAATAGGAAAAGAGCCTTTAATCACATTCTTTACCATGTGCAATCATAAAATAGTCTAATATCTTCATTTTTTCAACATACGTAGCTATTACCCTCGAAAACTAAAACTTTTGAAATAGGAAAAGAGCCTTTAATCACATTCTTTACCATTTGCAATCATAAAATAGTCTAATATCTTCATTTTTTCAACATACGTAGCTATTACCCTCGAAAACTAAAACTTTTGAAATAGGAAAAGAGCTTTAATCACATTCTTTACCATTTGCAATCATAAAATAGTCTAATATCTTCATTTTTTCAACATACGTAGCTATTACCCTCGAAAACTAAAACTTTTGAAATAGGAAAAGAGCCTTTAATCACATTCTTTACCATGTGCAATCATAAAATAGTCTAATATCTTCATTTTTTCAACATACGTAGCTATTACCCTCGAAAACTAAAACTTTTGACTAGGAAAAGAGCCTTTAATCACATTCTTTACCATGTGCAATCATAAAATTGTCTAATATCTTCATTTTTTCAACAGACAAAGCTATTACCCTCGAAAACTAAAACTTTTGAAATGGAAAAAGAGCCTTTAATCACATTCTTTACCATGTGAACATACGTAGCTATTACCCTCGAAAACTAAAACTTTTGACATAGGAAAAGAGCCTTTAATCACATTCTTTACCATGTGCAATCATAAAATTGTCTAATATCTTCATTTTTTCAACATACGTAGCTATTACCCTCGAAAACTAAAACTTTTGAAATAGGAAAAGAGCCTTTAATCACATTCTTTACCATTTGCAATCATAAAATAGTCTAATATCTTCATTTTTTCAACATACGTAGCTATTACCCTCGAAAACTAAAACTTTTGAAATAGGAAAAGAGCCTTTAATCACATTCTTTACCATTTGCAATCATAAAATAGTCTAATATCTTCATTTTTTCAACATACGTAGCTATTACCCTCGAAAACTAAAACTTTTGAAATAGGAAAAGAGCCTTTAATCACATTCTTTACCATTTGCAATCATAAAATAGTCTAATATCTTCATTTTTTCAACATACGTAGCTATTACCCTCGAAAACTAAAACTTTTGAAATAGGAAAAGAGCCTTTAATCACATTCTTTACCATTTGCAATCATAAAATAGTCTAATATCTTCATTTTTTCAACATACGTAGCTATTACCCTCGAAAACTAAAACTTTTGAAATAGGAAAAGAGCCTTTAATCACATTCTTTACCATTTGCAATCATAAAATAGTCTAATATCTTCATTTTTTCAACATACGTAGCTATTACCCTCGAAAACTAAAACTTTTGAAATAGGAAAAGAGCCTTTAATCACATTCTTTACCATGTGCAATCATAAAATAGTCTAATATCTTCATTTTTTCAACATACGTAGCTATTACCCTCGAAAACTAAAACTTTTGACATAGGAAAAGAGCCTTTAATCACATTCTTTACCATGTGCAATCATAAAATAGTCTAATATCTTCATTTTTTCAACATACGTAGCTATTACCCTCGAAAACTAAAACTTTTGAAATAGGAAAAGAGCCTTTAATCACATTCTTTACCATTTGCAATCATAAAATAGTCTAATATCTTCATTTTTTCAACATACGTAGCTATTACCCTCGAAAACTAAAACTTTTGAAATAGGAAAAGAGCCTTTAATCACATTCTTTACCATTTGCAATCATAAAATAGTCTAATATCTTCATTTTTTCAACATACGTAGCTATTACCCTCGAAAACTAAAACTTTTGAAATAGGAAAAGAGCCTTTAATCACATTCTTTACCATTGCAATCATAAAATAGTCTAATATCTTCATTTTTTCAACATACGTAGCTATTACCCTCGAAAACTAAAACTTTTGAAATAGGAAAAGAGCCTTTAATCACATTCTTTACCATTTGCAATCATAAAATAGTCTAATATCTTCATTTTTTCAACATACGTAGCTATTACCCTCGAAAACTAAAACTTTTGAAATAGGAAAAGAGCCTTTAATCACATTCTTTACCATTTGCAATCATAAAATAGTCTAATATCTTCATTTTTTCAACATACGTAGCTATTACCCTCGAAAACTAAAACTTTTGAAATAGGAAAAGAGCCTTTAATCACATTCTTTACCATTTGCAATCATAAAATAGTCTAATATCTTCATTTTTTCAACATACGTAGCTATTACCCTCGAAAACTAAAACTTTTGAAATAGGAAAAGAGCCTTTAATCACATTCTTTACCATTTGCAATCATAAAATAGTCTAATATCTTCATTTTTTCAACATACGTAGCTATTACCCTCGAAAACTAAAACTTTTGAAATAGGAAAAGAGCCTTTAATCACATTCTTTACCATGTGCAATCATAAAATAGTCTAATATCTTCATTTTTTCAACATACGTAGCTATTACCCTCGAAAACTAAAACTTTTGAAATAGGAAAAGAGCCTTTAATCACATTCTTTACCATGTGCAATCATAAAATAGTCTAATATCTTCATTTTTTCAACATACGTAGCTATTACCCTCGAAAACTAAAACTTTTGAAATAGGAAAAGAGCCTTTAATCACATTCTTTACCATGTGCAATCATAAAATAGTCTAATATCTTCATTTTTTCAACATACGTAGCTATTACCCTCGAAAACTAAAACTTTTGAAATAGGAAAAGAGCCTTTAATCACATTCTTTACCATTGCAATCATAAAATAGTCTAATATCTTCATTTTTTCAACATACGTAGCTATTACCCTCGAAAACTAAAACTTTTGAAATAGGAAAAGAGCCTTTAATCACATTCTTTACCATTTGCAATCATAAAATAGTCTAATATCTTCATTTTTTCAACATACGTAGCTATTACCCTCGAAAACTAAAACTTTTGAAATAGGAAAAGAGCCTTTAATCACATTCTTTACCATTTGCAATCATAAAATAGTCTAATATCTTCATTTTTTCAACATACGTAGCTATTACCCTCGAAAACTAAAACTTTTGAAATAGGAAAAGAGCCTTTAATCACATTCTTTACCATTTGCAATCATAAAATAGTCTAATATCTTCATTTTTTCAACATACGTAGCTATTACCCTCGAAAACTAAAACTTTTGAAATAGGAAAAGAGCCTTTAATCACATTCTTTACCATTGCAATCATAAAATAGTCTAATATCTTCATTTTTTCAACATACGTAGCTATTACCCTCGAAAACTAAAACTTTTGAAATAGGAAAAGAGCCTTTAATCACATTCTTTACCATGTGCAATCATAAAATAGTCTAATATCTTCATTTTTTCAACATACGTAGCTATTACCCTCGAAAACTAAAACTTTTGAAATAGGAAAAGAGCCTTTAATCACATTCTTTACCATTTGCAATCATAAAATAGTCTAATATCTTCATTTTTTCAACATACGTAGCTATTACCCTCGAAAACTAAAACTTTTGAAATAGGAAAAGAGCCTTTAATCACATTCTTTACCATTTGCAATCATAAAATAGTCTAATATCTTCATTTTTTCAACATACGTAGCTATTACCCTCGAAAACTAAAACTTTTGAAATAGGAAAAGAGCCTTTAATCACATTCTTTACCATTTGCAATCATAAAATAGTCTAATATCTTCATTTTTTCAACATACGTAGCTATTACCCTCGAAAACTAAAACTTTTGAAATAGGAAAAGAGCCTTTAATCACATTCTTTACCATTTGCAATCATAAAATAGTCTAATATCTTCATTTTTTCAACATACGTAGCTATTACCCTCGAAAACTAAAACTTTTGAAATAGGAAAAGAGCCTTTAATCACATTCTTTACCATTTGCAATCATAAAATAGTCTAATATCTTCATTTTTTCAACATACGTAGCTATTACCCTCGAAAACTAAAACTTTTGACATAGGAAAAGAGCCTTTAATCACATTCTTTACCATTTGCAATCATAAAATAGTCTAATATCTTCATTTTTTCAACATACGTAGCTATTACCCTCGAAAACTAAAACTTTTGACATAGGAAAAGAGCCTTTAATCACATTCTTTACCATGTGCAATCATAAAATAGTCTAATATCTTCATTTTTTCAACATACGTAGCTATTACCCTCGAAAACTAAAACTTTTGAAATAGGAAAAGAGCCTTTAATCACATTCTTTACCATTTGCAATCATAAAATAGTCTAATATCTTCATTTTTTCAACATACGTAGCTATTACCCTCGAAAACTAAAACTTTTGACATAGGAAAAGAGCCTTTAATCACATTCTTTACCATGTGCAATCATAAAATAGTCTAATATCTTCATTTTTTCAACATACGTAGCTATTACCCTCGAAAACTAAAACTTTTGAAATAGGAAAAGAGCCTTTAATCACATTCTTTACCATTTGCAATCATAAAATAGTCTAATATCTTCATTTTTTCAACATACGTAGCTATTACCCTCGAAAACTAAAACTTTTGAAATAGGAAAAGAGCCTTTAATCACATTCTTTACCATTTGCAATCATAAAATAGTCTAATATCTTCATTTTTTCAACATACGTAGCTATTACCCTCGAAAACTAAAACTTTTGAAATAGGAAAAGAGCCTTTAATCACATTCTTTACCATTTGCAATCATAAAATAGTCTAATATCTTCATTTTTTCAACATACGTAGCTATTACCCTCGAAAACTAAAACTTTTGAAATAGGAAAAGAGCCTTTAATCACATTCTTTACCATTTGCAATCATAAAATAGTCTAATATCTTCATTTTTTCAACATACGTAGCTATTACCCTCGAAAACTAAAACTTTTGAAATAGGAAAAGAGCCTTTAATCACATTCTTTACCATTTGCAATCATAAAATAGTCTAATATCTTCATTTTTTCAACATACGTAGCTATTACCCTCGAAAACTAAAACTTTTGAAATAGGAAAAGAGCCTTTAATCACATTCTTTACCATTTGCAATCATAAAATAGTCTAATATCTTCATTTTTTCAACATACGTAGCTATTACCCTCGAAAACTAAAACTTTTGACATAGGAAAAGAGCCTTTAATCACATTCTTTACCATGTGCAATCATAAAATAGTCTAATATCTTCATTTTTTCAACATACGTAGCTATTACCCTCGAAAACTAAAACTTTTGAAATAGGAAAAGAGCCTTTAATCACATTCTTTACCATGTGCAATCATAAAATAGTCTAATATCTTCATTTTTTCAACATACGTAGCTATTACCCTCGAAAACTAAAACTTTTGAAATAGGAAAAGAGCCTTTAATCACATTCTTTACCATTTGCAATCATAAAATAGTCTAATATCTTCATTTTTTCAACATACGTAGCTATTACCCTCGAAAACTAAAACTTTTGAAATAGGAAAAGAGCTTTAATCACATTCTTTACCATTTGCAATCATAAAATAGTCTAATATCTTCATTTTTTCAACATACGTAGCTATTACCCTCGAAAACTAAAACTTTTGAAATAGGAAAAGAGCCTTTAATCACATTCTTTACCATTTGCAATCATAAAATAGTCTAATATCTTCATTTTTTCAACATACGTAGCTATTACCCTCGAAAACTAAAACTTTTGACATAGGAAAAGAGCCTTTAATCACATTCTTTACCATTTGCAATCATAAAATAGTCTAATATCTTCATTTTTTCAACATACGTAGCTATTACCCTCGAAAACTAAAACTTTTGAAATAGGAAAAGAGCCTTTAATCACATTCTTTACCATTTGCAATCATAAAATAGTCTAATATCTTCATTTTTTCAACATACGTAGCTATTACCCTCGAAAACTAAAACTTTTGAAATAGGAAAAGAGCCTTTAATCACATTCTTTACCATGTGCAATCATAAAATAGTCTAATATCTTCATTTTTTCAACATACGTAGCTATTACCCTCGAAAACTAAAACTTTTGAAATAGGAAAAGAGCCTTTAATCACATTCTTTACCATTTGCAATCATAAAATAGTCTAATATCTTCATTTTTTCAACATACGTAGCTATTACCCTCGAAAACTAAAACTTTTGAAATAGGAAAAGAGCCTTTAATCACATTCTTTACCATTTGCAATCATAAAATAGTCTAATATCTTCATTTTTTCAACATACGTAGCTATTACCCTCGAAAACTAAAACTTTTGAAATAGGAAAAGAGCCTTTAATCACATTCTTTACCATTTGCAATCATAAAATAGTCTAATATCTTCATTTTTTCAACATACGTAGCTATTACCCTCGAAAACTAAAACTTTTGAAATAGGAAAAGAGCCTTTAATCACATTCTTTACCATTTGCAATCATAAAATAGTCTAATATCTTCATTTTTTCAACATACGTAGCTATTACCCTCGAAAACTAAAACTTTTGACATAGGAAAAGAGCCTTTAATCACATTCTTTACCATTTGCAATCATAAAATAGTCTAATATCTTCATTTTTTCAACATACGTAGCTATTACCCTCGAAAACTAAAACTTTTGAAATAGGAAAAGAGCCTTTAATCACATTCTTTACCATTTGCAATCATAAAATAGTCTAATATCTTCATTTTTTCAACATACGTAGCTATTACCCTCGAAAACTAAAACTTTTGAAATAGGAAAAGAGCCTTTAATCACATTCTTTACCATTTGCAATCATAAAATAGTCTAATATCTTCATTTTTTCAACATACGTAGCTATTACCCTCGAAAACTAAAACTTTTGACATAGGAAAAGAGCTTTAATCACATTCTTTACCATGTGCAATCATAAAATAGTCTAATATCTTCATTTTTTCAACATACGTAGCTATTACCCTCGAAAACTAAAACTTTTGAAATAGGAAAAGAGCCTTTAATCACATTCTTTACCATTTGCAATCATAAAATAGTCTAATATCTTCATTTTTTCACATACGTAGCTATTACCCTCGAAAACTAAAACTTTTGAAATAGGAAAAGAGCCTTTAATCACATTCTTTACCATTTGCAATCATAAAATAGTCTAATATCTTCATTTTTTCAACATACGTAGCTATTACCCTCGAAAACTAAAACTTTTGACATAGGAAAAGAGCCTTTAATCACATTCTTTACCATTTGCAATCATAAAATAGTCTAATATCTTCATTTTTTCAACATACGTAGCTATTACCCTCGAAAACTAAAACTTTTGAAATAGGAAAAGAGCCTTTAATCACATTCTTTACCATGTGCAATCATAAAATAGTCTAATATCTTCATTTTTTCAACATACGTAGCTATTACCCTCGAAAACTAAAACTTTTGAAATAGGAAAAGAGCTTTAATCACATTCTTTACCATTTGCAATCATAAAATAGTCTAATATCTTCATTTTTTCAACATACGTAGCTATTACCCTCGAAAACTAAAACTTTTGAAATAGGAAAAGAGCCTTTAATCACATTCTTTACCATTTGCAATCATAAAATAGTCTAATATCTTCATTTTTTCAACATACGTAGCTATTACCCTCGAAAACTAAAACTTTTGACATAGGAAAAGAGCCTTTAATCACATTCTTTACCATTTGCAATCATAAAATAGTCTAATATCTTCATTTTTTCACAACAGCTATTACCCTCGAAAACTAAAACTTTTGAAATAGGAAAAGAGCCTTTAATCACATTCTTTACCATGTGCAATCATAAAATAGTCTAATATCTTCATTTTTTCAACATACGTAGCTATTACCCTCGAAAACTAAAACTTTTGAAATAGGAAAAGAGCCTTTAATCACATTCTTTACCATGTGCAATCATAAAATAGTCTAATATCTTCATTTTTTCAACATACGTAGCTATTACCCTCGAAAACTAAAACTTTTGAAATAGGAAAAGAGCCTTTAATCACATTCTTTACCATTTGCAATCATAAAATAGTCTAATATCTTCATTTTTTCAACATACGTAGCTATTACCCTCGAAAACTAAAACTTTTGAAATAGGAAAAGAGCCTTTAATCACATTCTTTACCATTTGCAATCATAAAATAGTCTAATATCTTCATTTTTTCAACATACGTAGCTATTACCCTCGAAAACTAAAACTTTTGAAATAGGAAAAGAGCCTTTAATCACATTCTTTACCATTTGCAATCATAAAATAGTCTAATATCTTCATTTTTTCAACATACGTAGCTATTACCCTCGAAAACTAAAACTTTTGAAATAGGAAAAGAGCCTTTAATCACATTCTTTACCATGTGCAATCATAAAATAGTCTAATATCTTCATTTTTTCAACATACGTAGCTATTACCCTCGAAAACTAAAACTTTTGAAATAGGAAAAGAGCCTTTAATCACATTCTTTACCATGTGCAATCATAAAATAGTCTAATATCTTCATTTTTTCAACATACGTAGCTATTACCCTCGAAAACTAAAACTTTTGACATAGGAAAAGAGCCTTTAATCACATTCTTTACCATGTGCAATCATAAAATTGTCTAATATCTTCATTTTTTCCACAGACAAAGCTATTACCCTCGAAAACTAAAACTTTTGAAATAGGAAAAGAGCCTTTAATCACATTCTTTACCATTTGCAATCATAAAATAGTCTAATATCTTCATTTTTTCAACATACGTAGCTATTACCCTCGAAAACTAAAACTTTTGACATAGGAAAAGAGCCTTTAATCACATTCTTTACCATTTGCAATCATAAAATAGTCTAATATCTTCATTTTTTCAACATACGTAGCTATTACCCTCGAAAACTAAAACTTTTGAAATAGGAAAAGAGCCTTTAATCACATTCTTTACCATTTGCAATCATAAAATAGTCTAATATCTTCATTTTTTCAACATACGTAGCTATTACCCTCGAAAACTAAAACTTTTGAAATAGGAAAAGAGCTTTAATCACATTCTTTACCATTTGCAATCATAAAATAGTCTAATATCTTCATTTTTTCAACATACGTAGCTATTACCCTCGAAAACTAAAACTTTTGAAATAGGAAAAGAGCCTTTAATCACATTCTTTACCATTTGCAATCATAAAATAGTCTAATATCTTCATTTTTTCAACATACGTAGCTATTACCCTCGAAAACTAAAACTTTTGAAATAGGAAAAGAGCCTTTAATCACATTCTTTACCATTTGCAATCATAAAATAGTCTAATATCTTCATTTTTTCAACATACGTAGCTATTACCCTCGAAAACTAAAACTTTTGAAATAGGAAAAGAGCCTTTAATCACATTCTTTACCATGTGCAATCATAAAATAGTCTAATATCTTCATTTTTTCAACATACGTAGCTATTACCCTCGAAAACTAAAACTTTTGACATAGGAAAAGAGCCTTTAATCACATTCTTTACCATTTGCAATCATAAAATAGTCTAATATCTTCATTTTTTCAACATACGTAGCTATTACCCTCGAAAACTAAAACTTTTGAAATAGGAAAAGAGCCTTTAATCACATTCTTTACCATTTGCAATCATAAAATAGTCTAATATCTTCATTTTTTCAACATACGTAGCTATTACCCTCGAAAACTAAAACTTTTGAAATAGGAAAAGAGCCTTTAATCACATTCTTTACCATTTGCAATCATAAAATAGTCTAATATCTTCATTTTTTCAACATACGTAGCTATTACCCTCGAAAACTAAAACTTTTGAAATAGGAAAAGAGCCTTTAATCACATTCTTTACCATTTGCAATCATAAAATAGTCTAATATCTTCATTTTTTCAACATACGTAGCTATTACCCTCGAAAACTAAAACTTTTGAAATAGGAAAAGAGCCTTTAATCACATTCTTTACCATTTGCAATCATAAAATAGTCTAATATCTTCATTTTTTCAACATACGTAGCTATTACCCTCGAAAACTAAAACTTTTGAAATAGGAAAAGAGCCTTTAATCACATTCTTTACCATTTGCAATCATAAAATAGTCTAATATCTTCATTTTTTCAACATACGTAGCTATTACCCTCGAAAACTAAAACTTTTGACATAGGAAAAGAGCCTTTAATCACATTCTTTACCATTTGCAATCATAAAATAGTCTAATATCTTCATTTTTTCAACATACGTAGCTATTACCCTCGAAAACTAAAACTTTTGAAATAGGAAAAGAGCCTTTAATCACATTCTTTACCATGTGCAATCATAAAATAGTCTAATATCTTCATTTTTTCAACATACGTAGCTATTACCCTCGAAAACTAAAACTTTTGAAATAGGAAAAGAGCCTTTAATCACATTCTTTACCATGTGCAATCATAAAATAGTCTAATATCTTCATTTTTTCAACATACGTAGCTATTACCCTCGAAAACTAAAACTTTTGAAATAGGAAAAGAGCCTTTAATCACATTCTTTACCATTTGCAATCATAAAATAGTCTAATATCTTCATTTTTTCAACATACGTAGCTATTACCCTCGAAAACTAAAACTTTTGAAATAGGAAAAGAGCTTTAATCACATTCTTTACCATTTGCAATCATAAAATAGTCTAATATCTTCATTTTTTCAACATACGTAGCTATTACCCTCGAAAACTAAAACTTTTGAAATAGGAAAAGAGCCTTTAATCACATTCTTTACCATGTGCAATCATAAAATAGTCTAATATCTTCATTTTTTCAACATACGTAGCTATTACCCTCGAAAACTAAAACTTTTGAAATAGGAAAAGAGCCTTTAATCACATTCTTTACCATTTGCAATCATAAAATAGTCTAATATCTTCATTTTTTCAACATACGTAGCTATTACCCTCGAAAACTAAAACTTTTGAAATAGGAAAAGAGCCTTTAATCACATTCTTTACCATGTGCAATCATAAAATAGTCTAATATCTTCATTTTTTCAACATACGTAGCTATTACCCTCGAAAACTAAAACTTTTGACATAGGAAAAGAGCCTTTAATCACATTCTTTACCATGTGCAATCATAAAATTGTCTAATATCTTCATTTTTTCCACACACAAAGCTATTACCCTCGAAAACTAAAACTTTTGAAATAGGAAAAGAGCCTTTAATCACATTCTTTACCATTTGCAATCATAAAATAGTCTAATATCTTCATTTTTTCAACATACGTAGCTATTACCCTCGAAAACTAAAACTTTTGACATAGGAAAAGAGCCTTTAATCACATTCTTTACCATTTGCAATCATAAAATAGTCTAATATCTTCATTTTTTCAACATACGTAGCTATTACCCTCGAAAACTAAAACTTTTGAAATAGGAAAAGAGCCTTTAATCACATTCTTTACCATTTGCAATCATAAAATAGTCTAATATCTTCATTTTTTCAACATACGTAGCTATTACCCTCGAAAACTAAAACTTTTGAAATAGGAAAAGAGCTTTAATCACATTCTTTACCATTTGCAATCATAAAATAGTCTAATATCTTCATTTTTTCAACATACGTAGCTATTACCCTCGAAAACTAAAACTTTTGAAATAGGAAAAGAGCCTTTAATCACATTCTTTACCATTGCAATCATAAAATAGTCTAATATCTTCATTTTTTCAACATAAGTAGCTATTACCCTCGAAAACTAAAACTTTTGACATAGGAAAAGAGCCTTTAATCACATTCTTTACCATTTGCAATCATAAAATAGTCTAATATCTTCATTTTTTCAACATACGTAGCTATTACCCTCGAAAACTAAAACTTTTGAAATAGGAAAAGAGCCTTTAATCACATTCTTTACCATGTGCAATCATAAAATAGTCTAATATCTTCATTTTTTCAACATACGTAGCTATTACCCTCGAAAACTAAAACTTTTGAAATAGGAAAAGAGCCTTTAATCACATTCTTTACCATGTGCAATCATAAAATTGTCTAATATCTTCATTTTTTCAACATACGTAGCTATTACCCTCGAAAACTAAAACTTTTGAAATAGGAAAAGAGCCTTTAATCACATTCTTTACCATTTGCAATCATAAAATAGTCTAATATCTTCATTTTTTCAACATACGTAGCTATTACCCTCGAAAACTAAAACTTTTGAAATAGGAAAAGAGCCTTTAATCACATTCTTTACCATTTGCAATCATAAAATAGTCTAATATCTTCATTTTTTCAACATACGTAGCTATTACCCTCGAAAACTAAAACTTTTGAAATAGGAAAAGAGCCTTTAATCACATTCTTTACCATGTGCAATCATAAAATAGTCTAATATCTTCATTTTTTCAACATACGTAGCTATTACCCTCGAAAACTAAAACTTTTGACATAGGAAAAGAGCCTTTAATCACATTCTTTACCATTTGCAATCATAAAATAGTCTAATATCTTCATTTTTTCAACATACGTAGCTATTACCCTCGAAAACTAAAACTTTTGAAATAGGAAAAGAGCCTTTAATCACATTCTTTACCATTTGCAATCATAAAATAGTCTAATATCTTCATTTTTTCAACATACGTAGCTATTACCCTCGAAAACTAAAACTTTTGACATAGGAAAAGAGCCTTTAATCACATTCTTTACCATTTGCAATCATAAAATAGTCTAATATCTTCATTTTTTCAACATACGTAGCTATTACCCTCGAAAACTAAAACTTTTGACATAGGAAAAGAGCCTTTAATCACATTCTTTACCATGTGCAATCATAAAATAGTCTAATATCTTCATTTTTTCAACATACGTAGCTATTACCCTCGAAAACTAAAACTTTTGACATAGGAAAAGAGCCTTTAATCACATTCTTTACCATGTGCAATCATAAAATAGTCTAATATCTTCATTTTTTCAACATACGTAGCTATTACCCTCGAAAACTAAAACTTTTGAAATAGGAAAAGAGCCTTTAATCACATTCTTTACCATTTGCAATCATAAAATAGTCTAATATCTTCATTTTTTCAACATACGTAGCTATTACCCTCGAAAACTAAAACTTTTGACATAGGAAAAGAGCCTTTAATCACATTCTTTACCATTTGCAATCATAAAATAGTCTAATATCTTCATTTTTTCAACATACGTAGCTATTACCCTCGAAAACTAAAACTTTTGACATAGGAAAAGAGCTTTAATCACATTCTTTACCATTTGCAATCATAAAATAGTCTAATATCTTCATTTTTTCAACATACGTAGCTATTACCCTCGAAAACTAAAACTTTTTAAATAGGAAAAGAAACTTCAATCACATTCTTTACCATTTGCAATCATAAAATAGTCTATTTCTTCATTTTGTCACATACGTAGCTATTACCACATTACCATGTGCAATCATAAAATAGTCTAATATCTTCATTTTTTCAACATACGTAGCTATTACCCTCGAAAACTAAAACTTTTGAAATAGAAAAAGAGCCTTTAATCACATTCTTTACCATGTGCAATCATAAAATAGTCTAATATCTTCATTTTTTCAACATACGTAGCTATTACCCTCGAAAACTAAAACTTTTGACATAGAAAAGAGCCTTTAATCACATTCTTTACCATGTGCAATCATAAAATAGTCTAATTTCTTCATTTTGTCAACATACGTAGCTATTACCCTCGAAAACTAAAACTTTTGAAATAGGAAAAGAGCCTTTAATCACATTCTTTACCATTTGCAATCATAAAATAGTCTAATATCTTCATTTTTTCAACATACGTAGCTATTACCCTCGAAAACTAAAACTTTTGAAATAGGAAAAGAGCCTTTAATCACATTCTTTACCATTTGCAATCATAAAATAGTCTAATATCTTCATTTTTTCAACATACGTAGCTATTACCCTCGAAAACTAAAACTTTTGACATAGGAAAAGAGACCTTTAATCACATTCTTTACCATGTGCAATCATAAAATAGTCTAATATCTTCATTTTTTCCAC
>NW_027063619.1:0-13219 GCF_032884065.1 Artemia franciscana
TCTAATATCCTCATTTTTTCAACATACTTAGCTATTACCCTCGAAAACTAAAACTTTTGAAATAGGAAAAGAGCCTTTAATCACATTCTTTACCATTTGCAATCATAAAATAGTCTAATATCCTCATTTTTTCAACATACCTAGCTATTACCGTTGAAAACTAAAACTTTTGAAATAGGAAAAGAGCCTTTAATCACATGCTTTACCATGTGCAATCATAAAATTGTCTAATATCTTCATTTTTTCAACATACGTAGCTATTACCCTCGAAAACTAAAACTTTTGAAATAGGAAAAGAGCCTTTAATCACATTCTTTACCATGTGCAATCATAAAATAGTCTAATATCTTCATTTTTTCAACATACGTAGCTATTACCCTCGAAAACTAAAACTTTTGAAATAGGAAAAGAGCCTTTAATCACATTCTTTACCATTTGCAATCATAAAATAGTTTAATATCTTCATTTTTTCAACATACGTAGATATTACCCTCGAAAACTAAAACTTTTGAAATAGGAAAAGAGCCTTTAATCATATTCTTTACCATGTGCAATCATAAAATTATCTAATATCTTCATTTTTTCCACAGACAAAGCTATTACCCTCCAAAACTAAAACTTTTGAAATAGGAAAAGAGCCTTTAGTCACATTCTTTACCATTTGCAATCATAAAATAGTCTAATATCTTCATTTTTTCAACATACGTAGCTCTTACCCTCGAAAACTAAAACTTTTGAAATAGGAAAAGAGCCTTTAATCACATACTTTACCATTTGCAATCATAAAGTAGTCTAATATCTTCATTTTTTCAACATACGTAGCTATTACCCTCGAAAACTAAAACTTTTGAAATAGGAAAAGAGCCTTTAAACACATTCTTTAACATGTGCAATCATAAAATAGTCTAATATCTTCATTTTTTCAACATACGTAGCTATTACCCTCGAAAACTAAAACTTTTGAAATAGGAAAATAGCCTTTAATCACATTCTTTACCATGTGCAATCATAAAATTGTCTAATATCTTCATTTTTTCCACAGACAAAGCTATTACCCTCGAAAACTAAAACTTTTGAAATAGGAAAAGAGCCTTTAATTACATTATTTACCATTTGCAATCATAAAATAGTCTAATATCTTCATTTTTTCAACATACGTAGCTATTATCCTCGAAAACTAAAACTTTTGATATAAGAAAAGAGCCTTTAATTACATTCTTTACCATTTGCAATCATAAAATAATCTAATATCTTCATTTTTTCAACATACGTAGCTATTACCCTCGAAAACCAAATTTTTTGAAATAGGGAAAGAGCCTTTAATCACATTCTTTACCATGTGCAATCATAAAATAGGTTAATATCTTCATTTTTTCAACATACGTAGCTATTACCCTCGAAAACTTAAACTTTTGAAATAGGAAAAGAGCCTTTAATCACATTCTTTACCATTTGCAATCATAAAATAGTCTAATATCTTCATTTTTTCAACATATGTAGCTATTACCCTCGAAAACTAAAACTTTTGAAATAGGAAAAGAGCCTTTAATCATATTCTTTACCATGTGCAATCATAAAATTATCTAATATCTTCATTTTTTCCACAGACAAAGCTATTACCCTCGAAAACTAAAACTTTTGAAATAGGAAAAGAGCCTTTAGTCACATTCTTTACCATTTGCAATCATAAAATAGTCTAATATCTTCATTTTTTCAACATACGTAGCTGTTACCCTCGAAAACTAAAACTTTTGAAATAGGAAAAGAGCCTTTAATCACATTCTTTACCATGTGCAATCATAAAATAGTCTAATATCTTCATTTTTTCCACAGACCTAGCTATTACCCTCGAAAACTAAAACTTTTGAAATAGGAAAAGAGCCTTTAATCACATTCTTTACCATGTGCAATCATAAAATAGTCTAATATCTTTATTTTTTTCAACATACGTAGCTATTACCGTCGAAAACTAAAACTTTTGAAATAGGAAAAGAGCCTTTAAT
Source organism: Artemia franciscana (assembly GCF_032884065.1). Lineage (NCBI taxonomy): Eukaryota > Metazoa > Arthropoda > Branchiopoda > Anostraca > Artemiidae > Artemia > Artemia franciscana. Next base: position 2,004 of record NW_027063619.1, read on the forward strand.
CACATTCTTTACCATTTGCAATCATAAAATTGTCTAATATCTTCATTTTTTCCACAGACAAAGCTATTACCCTCAAAAACTAAAACTTTTGAAATAGGAAAAGAGCCTTTAATCACATTCTTTACCGTTTGCAATTATAAAATAGTCTAATATCTTCATTTTTTCAACATACGTAGCTATTACCCTCGAAAACTAAAACTTTTGAAATAGGAAAAGAGCCTTTAATCACATTCTTTACCATTTGCAATCATAAAATAGTCTAATATGTTCATTTTTTCAGCATACGTAGCTATTACCCTCGAAAACTAAAACTTTTGAAATAGGAAAAGAGCCTTTAATCACATTCTTTACCATGTGCAATCATAAAATAGTCTAATATCTTTATTTTTTTCAACATACGTAGCTATTACCCTCGAAAACTAAAACTTTTGAAATAGGAAAAGAGCCTTTAATCACATTCTTTACCATTTGCAATCATAAAATAGTCTAATATCTTCATTTTTTCAACATACGTAGCTATTACCCTCGAAAACTGAAACTTTTGAAATAGGAAAAGAGCCTTTAATCACATGCTTTACCATGTGCAATCATAAAATTGTCTAATATCTTCATTTTTTCAACATACGTAGCTATTACCCTCGAAAACTAAAACTTTTGAAATAGGAAAAGAGCCTTTAATCACATTCTTTACCATGTGCAATCATAAAATAGTCTAATATCTTTATTTTTTTTAACATACGTAGCTATTACCCTCGAAAACTAAAACTTTTGAAATAGGAAAAGAGCCTTTAATCACATTCTTTACCATTTGCAATCATAAAATAGTCTAATATCTTCATTTTTTCAACATACGTAGCTATTACCCTCGAAAAATAAAACTTTTGAAATAGGAAAAGAGCCTTTAATCACATTCTTTACCATGTGCAATCATAAAATAGTCTAATATCTTCATTTTTTCAACATACGTAGCTATTACCCTCAAAAACTAAAACTTTTGACATAGGAAAAGAGCCTTTAATCACATTCTTTACCATTTGCAATCATAAAATAGTCTAATATCTTCATTTTTTCAACATACGTAGCTATTACCCTCGAAAACTAAAACTTTTGAAATAGGAAAAGAGCCTTTAATCACATTCTTTACCATGTGCAATCCTAAAATAGTCTAATATCTTCATTTTTCAGCATACGTAGCTATTACCCTCGAAAACTAAAACTTTTGAAATAGGAAAAGAGCCTTTAATCACATTCTTTACCATTTGCAATCATAAAATAGTTTAATATCTTCATTTTTTCAACATACGTAGCTATTACCCTCGAAAACTAAAACTTTTGAAATAGGAAAAGAGCCTTTAATCACATTCTTTACCATGTGCAACCCTAAAATAGTCTAATATCTTTACCATGTGCAATCATAAAATTGTCTAATATCTTCATTTTTTCAACATACGTAGCTATTACCCTCGAAAACTAAAACTTTTGAAATAGGAAAAGAGCCTTTAATCACATTCTTTACCATGTGCAATCATAAAATAGTCTAATATCTTTATTTTTTTCAACATACGTAGCTATTACCCTCGAAAACTAAAACTTTTGAAATAGGAAAAGAGCCTTTAATCACATTCTTTACCATTTGCAATCATAAAATAGTCTAATATCTTCATTTTTTCAACATACGTGGCTATTACCCTCGAAAAATAAAACTTTTGAAATAGGAAAAGAGCCTTTAATCACATTCTTTACCATGTGCAATCATAAAATAGTCTAATATCTTCATTTTTTCAACATACGTAGCTATTACCCTCAAAAACTAAAATTTTTGACATAGGAAAAGAGCCTTTAATCACCTTCTTTACCATTTGCAATCATAAAATAGTCTAATATCTTCATTTTTTCAACATACGTAGCTATTACCCTCGAAAACTAAAACTTTTGAAATAGGAAAAGAGCCTTTAATCACATTCTTTACCATGTGCAATCCTAAAATAGTCTAATATCTTCATTTTTCAGCATACGTAGCTATTACCCTCGAAAACTAAAACTTTTGAAATGGGAAAAGAGCCTTTAATCACATTCTTTACCATTTGCAATCATAAAATAGTTTAATATCTTCATTTTTTCAACATACGTAGCTATTACCCTCGAAAACTAAAACTTTTGAAATAGGAAAAGAGCCTTTAATCACATTTTTTACCATGTGCAACCCTAAAATAGTCTAATATCTTTACCATGTGCAATCATAAAATTGTCTAATATCTTCATTTTTTCAACATACGTAGCTATTACCCTCGAAAACTAAAACTTTTGAAATAGGAAAAGAGCCTTTAATCACATTCTTTACCATGTGCAATCATAAAATAGTCTAATATCTTTATTTTTTTCAACATACGTAGCTATTACCCTCGAAAACTAAAACTTTTGAAATAGGAAAAGAGCCTTTAATCACATTCTTTACCATTTGCAATCATAAAATAGTCTAATATCTTCATTTTTTCAACATACGTAGCTATTACCCTCGAAAAATAAAACTTTTGAAATAGGAAAAGAGCCTTTAATCACATTCTTTACCATGTGCAATCATAAAATAGTCTAATATCTTCATTTTTTCAACATACGTAGCTATTACCCTCAAAAACTAAAACTTTTGACATAGGAAAAGAGCCTTTAATCACATTCTTTACCATTTGCAATCATAAAATAGTCTAATATCTTCATTTTTTCAACATACGTAGCTATTACCCTCGAAAACTAAAACTTTTGAAATAGGAAAAGAGCCTTTAATCACATTCTTTACCATGTGCAATCCTAAAATAGTCTAATATCTTCATTTTTCAGCATACGTAGCTATTACCCTCGAAAACTAAAACTTTTGAAATAGGAAAAGAGCCTTTAATCACATTCTTTACCATTTGCAATCATAAAATAGTTTAATATCTTCATTTTTTCAACATACGTAGCTATTACCCTCGAAAACTAAAACTTTTGAAATAGGAAAAGAGCCTTTAATCACATTTTTTACCATGTGCAACCCTAAAATAGTCTAATATCTTTACCATGTGCAATCATAAAATTGTCTAATATCTTCATTTTTTCAACATACGTAGCTATTACCCTCGAAAACTAAAACTTTTGAAATAGGAAAAGAGCCTTTAATCACATTCTTTACCATGTGCAATCATAAAATAGTCTAATATCTTTATTTTTTTCAACATACGTAGCTATTACCCTCGAAAACTAAAACTTTTGAAATAGGAAAAGAGCCTTTAATCACATTCTTTACCATTTGCAATCATAAAATAGTCTAATATCTTCATTTTTTCAACATACGTAGCTATTACCCTCGAAAAATAAAACTTTTGAAATAGGAAAAGAGCCTTTAATCACATTCTTTACCATGTGCAATCATAAAATAGTCTAATATCTTCATTTTTTCAACATACGTAGCTATTACCCTCAAAAACTAAAACTTTTGACATAGGAAAAGAGCCTTTAATCACATTCTTTACCATTTGCAATCATAAAATAGTCTAATATCTTCATTTTTTCAACATACGTAGCTATTACCCTCGAAAACTAAAACTTTTGAAATAGGAAAAGAGCCTTTAATCACATTCTTTACCATGTGCAATCCTAAAATAGTCTAATATCTTCATTTTTCAGCATACGTAGCTATTACCCTCGAAAACTAAAACTTTTGAAATAGGAAAAGAGCCTTTAATCACATTCTTTACCATTTGCAATCATAAAATAGTTTAATATCTTCATTTTTTCAACATACGTAGCTATTACCCTCGAAAACTAAAACTTTTGAAATAGGAAAAGAGCCTTTAATCACATTTTTTACCATGTGCAACCCTAAAATAGTCTAATATCTTTACCATGCTTTACCATGCTTTACCATGGTAAAGCATGAGCCCTAGGATATATGAAAAATAAAGAGAAAAGAATAAAACTGATAATCTTTAAATGCAGATGCATCTAAGCATTTTATTTAAAGCCAGGTTACAACACTTGAAATAATTACAGCATAGGTAAAGCAACTATATCACACCTTTGGTTGAGTAAAACCTCTGGTTGGTATAAGACCAAGTTCACGGGAAAGTAATTACTCATACTTTTTAGTCTTGGCCTGTTATCTCTGTGCAGTTCCATGATAGTGCAGCTCTTCTATAATTACAACTGATTTCCTATTTTCAAATTATTTTTCCTAACTCTGGTCTTACCCTCCTATGATAACTCAACCAATTAAGACATTTGCGACTACGAAATAAGTAAAGCAACTATATCACAAATAAGTAAGTTAATGCAGCACAATGATGAAAAGCACTCCATTCAAAGGAGCCAGGACATTACATATTTCTTCTTTTGAAAAGGGAAGTCACGAGTTAAGTCTTGATGGTGGTTTAATCTGTCTGCTACCTCTGTTTGTAATTTCCCTGTATCAATAATTGCTGTTGTCTCTTTTCTAGAATCTGTAATCCTGTGAGGCTGAGAATTATTGTTATTGGGATTTTGGTTGCAATATTTTCTTTGACTGGAGGTGATGGGGAATTATTTGTATGGCTTTTATAGTTTGATGGATTCTTATCCACTTCCTTCTGATGCAATTTTTTTTGGGGGGGGCAGAAGGGGGACATTAATATTGTCTTCTGCAGAGAGTCTCAATTCTTTTTGGTTCTACCTCTGCTGTTTGTCATTTGGAGTCTCAACTATGCAATTTGTCAGTGATGCTGGCTTTCTGCCAAGTACCATCTGTTTCATGAATTCTAATAGACTGCCCTGTTGGTATAATTTTTTGTAGCTTAGTTTTAAGATTATAGTAGATTTCTGTCGTTCTTTTGCTTCTGTTCTTGCATCTATAAATACAGGTTGTGATACTATTCTATGCTTTAGATGTTCAGTAGTACAATACAAGATAAATCTCAAGTTCTTGTTCATATGAGCAATACTGGAGATGCAATGACATCAAACAGGATTTCTCTATGTTCTAGAAGTGCAAGGTATTTATCGTTTGTGAATTTTTGTGTGTCCCTATTATAGTTTTGAAATATTGACTTGCCTTTTCTAAAAGGGTATTAGACAGGGGGCAGTGTGGGGTCGAAATTCAGCTATCTATGCCCCATTTTCTAAATAAAACTTTTCAATACATCTCAATGGAACTGTAGGCAATTGTATGAGGTGATGGTTGAAGGAATTCCATGTCTGGAAAAACTTCCTTCAGACATTCATGTATTTTAGTTGAATAGGCATTGGTCTCATGTAGATCAATCGCAACATAACTACTGAAATAGTCTACAGTGACCATAAGATATTTACTATGAAGTTGGAAGAGATCAACTCCAACATGCTCCTAAGAGTGGGCATTTCATGCTTTAGGAAGAATTTTTTTCGGTTTAGACTTTTGTGATAGGTTACAAACTTCAAAGTTTCTGATGAATAGCTCAATGGATTTGTTCATCCAAGCCAAAACAATTAGTAAATGAACTTTTTGTTGAGATGGACAGCATAAAGATATTATGAAGTGCAATTTAAATTTTTTTTAATGGTCTGACAGGGCAATCCTTTTTCATTTGACAACCTCAACCATAGTTAACTAGTTTCTGACTGGGCAGAATTCTATTGTTAATGATGGATTTTCACTCTGCATTGCTAGACAGCTTTTTTCTATAAATTAGTATGCTGATTTGAGCTCATTATCTAAGCATATTTTATCCTTTAGTTTTAGATATCTGTCAGTATTGATGCGGATGAACCTCATCAAATTGAGCATACAGCAATCAATGTCTTCTTGCATCTTGTGGTTTTCATTGTTTATCTGAACATAAGAGAGAATATTAGGCATATCTTTCCTGGCCGAAATCGGATGTTATAGTTACAAGGTCGTTTTGTAGGAGCATTCTCTGTAATAATAGAGATCGTTTTCTGGTAAGAAAATTTAGAAATATTTGCTGAGGGATGATCAGGAGTAAACAGATATATAGATATTGATGAAAATACCTTCAACCAAAAAGAATAGCATACAATTACTTTTCATTTTGTAAATATTTTTACTTCTTTGCTGTTTAAGTGCTTAGATGATAAAAATGTAAGAATTATTATACGCACAGTTTATTTAATACTAGCTGTTGGGGTGGTGCTTCGCGCCACCCCAACACCTAGTTGGTGGGGGCGCTTCGCGACCCCCCCCAAGCCCCCCCGCGCGCGTAAGTCGTTACGCGCCATATTAGTTACGCGCCATTGTAGTTGTGTCCCTATGTCCCACCTGTGAATATAGATATATATATATATATATATATATATATATATATATATATATATATATATATGTATATATATGTTTTAACTACGTAAACCTTGCGAATATACAACATTCTTCACTGTCCCATTGTCTGTGCATATAAATAGATTGTCAGGCTTATCGACTCTTGAACATCCAAAATATAATAGTCCATGGGAAAACAATCCGTATTCAGATCTATACCTCATGATTCTAATGATTGCCCTTGAGCTTTGTTGATGGTGATTGCTAATCGACGATTCCCCGTGTCGCCGTCGTTACTTATATATCCCCCTGTGACCCCCGGCGTCCCCGTTGTAGTTGTGTCCCTGTGTCCCGGTCGTCATTTATATTCCCTGTGTCCTGGTCGTCATTTGTGTCCCGGTGTCCCAGTCTGTGATTTCTCTTTAAGGGTCCGGAGCGTCATTTATATTCCTTGTGTCCCGGTCGTCATTTTTGTCCCGGTGTCCCGGTCTGCATATAAATTCGTTTTTGAATTGGTCTTTTTTTTAGGTTTTAGTTTTTTACCTTTTTTTTAGTTTTTTTAGTTATACCTCATGATTCTAATGATTGCCCTTGAGCTTTGTTGATGGTGATTGCTAATCGAACATTCCCTGTGTCCCCGTCGTCATTTATATATCCCCCTGCGCCCCCCGGCGTCCCCATTGTAGTTGTGTCCCTGTGTCCCGGCCGTCATTTATATTCCCTGTGTCCCGTTCGTCATTTGTATCCCGGTGTCCGGGTCTGTATATACATTCGTTTTTGAAATGGTATATGATGAAATAAATTTTTGTATTTTTCCTCTTTTTTTCTTTTTAGTTTTTTTTAGTTTTTTTTTCTTTTTTTTATTTTTTTTTTTATTTTTATTTTTTTTTAGTTTTGTTTTTCTCATTTATTTTTCATTTTTTTCCTTTTTTTATTTTTTTTTCTTATTTAGTTTTTTTTAGTTTTTTAGCTTTCTTAGTTTTTATTTTTTTTTCTTTTTAGTTTTTTTTGTAGTTTTTACCTTTTTTTTAGTTTTTTTAGTTTTTTTTTTACTTATGTCCTGGTCGTCATTTATACTCCCTGTGTCCCGGTCGTAATTTGTGTCCCGGTGCTTTGTTGATGGTGATTGCTAATCGATCATTCCCTGTGTCCCGGTCGCTTTCTCTTTGAGTGTCCCGGTCGTCATTTATATTCCCTATGTGCCGGTGTCCCGGTGGTCGTTTGTGTCCCGATGTCCCGGTCGTCATTTGTGTCCCGATGTCCCGATCTGTAACTTCGTCAGTCGAAACACAAACATGACGTCACCTGACAGACCCACACACACACAGACAACTTATTTTTATATATATAGATAGGATTATATGTATAATATAGAATTGTTTTGTAGGAGAACAGCTCCAGTGCCTGACTTCTTTGGATCTGCGAGTTTGATTGCAACCAGACCTTTTTTCATTATAGCCTGGGATAAATTTTGAAATTCAAAAAAGAAATTACAAAAAAAATCTTGTCAAATTCAAAGATTTTATAATATCAACAACAATCTTGATCTAGGAACTTGAGGTCCACTTTTCTAAGGTCCAATTTTCCTGAAAATATAGAAAAGGCGTTTAACTTAGAATGTGAATAGAATGTGAATAGAAAGTAGTAGTGCTGCAGTGAGTTATTAGTAGTAGTAGTAGTAGTGAATAGATTATTCTATGTTCTTTACGTCTGATGTTATACAATCCCATAAGAGTTTACTTTTGTGCAAGGATAGTTTTTTTTTTTTTTTTTTATAGTAATTAGTTTCAGAAAAAAATATTCCAGAAAATTACAAAATTTCAGAAAAACTTTTCATCTTTTATTCAGTTCCCATTCCTGGAATATTTTGAGCTTCCATTTTCAGTATTCCCAAAATATAGACTATTGAACATGCTAAGAAAAAGAAGGAACTGCAAAAGTAGTAGTGCCCTGCAACACATTTCGAATGTGAAAGTTTTGGAGTAGACAATATCTAGTATTTCCCAGTTTTCGTAACGTATATTTTTGTTTTCATGAATAATGTATGCTCATTATATTTGTTTGGAAATAATGGCAACAAATTTAGCCTAACTCTGCATCCCCCCCCCTTGATAAAATTTCTCACGTGAAAACAAAGATAGGTCAACGAACTATATAAACCAACGTTTTCTGCGATTAAAAGCAAACTAAATGCGTGTAGGCTCAGTTATAATTTTGCAATATTTGTGCTGCGACAGCAACACTTTGGTTTTGTCGTGTTTTCCCCCCCTAGCACCCCAATTTCAGCTTATTCCTAGAAAGTGGCAAGGATCTAATCTCTGCGATTTTTACCAAAAGTGTGGACCTTAGGCCGGATTGATGAATATGACTTTGCATTTGGAAAGCTTCGTAGAACTCTTACCTGGGGCCAAAAAGGATGGTTTTTGCTTGTGTTTCTACCCATTTCTGTTCGTGATTTCAGCTGAGTTTATCATTCGATTTTTCGCACTGGGGATTGCGGTAAAGAAATGGTATCAGATGTGGCTGTTAAACTTTAAATTTTCTCTCATTATTAAAGAAATTAGAGTCTATCCTTTGCTCTCTTCTAAGAAACGACGTTAGATACATGGCCTACGGTAAAAAAGTCAACTTTTGAATTGAGACACATAAATTTGTTTTTCTTTCGACGGCAATCGATAGCTCTTGATGAGCTGATCAATGTATATGTCATCCTTTTTTGGTAGAAAAATTCCTTCATGAGATATACCAGATTGAAAGCTTAAGGGGTTGACAACTTCAGTAATAAGGCACGCACTGAAACCAAAAATAGGCCGATACAGAAATGGCATAAACTTCATAAGTTCTCTCATTGTTAAAGAAATTCCTTTGCTCCTTTCTAAATGATGACGTCTTAAACTTGGCCTACGGCAAAAAAGTTCAACTTTTGAACTAAGACAGATAGATTTTTTTTTCGATGGCAGTCCATATCTTTTGATGAGCTGATCAAAGTATATGTCATCCATTTTTTCGTAGAAAAATTCCTTCATAAGATACAGCAGTTTGAAAGTTTAAAGTGGTTGACAACTTCAGTAGTAAGGTATACACTGAAACCATAAATAGGCTGATATCAATTGTGGCATATATAGGAGAGTTTTAAGCAACAGTCGGCTGTTAGCTCATAATAATCTTCGGCAATGAGGGGTTGGCAACTTTTCTTAGTTGATGTACCTATTATGTGTTTCCGGTGTATTTGATAGTAAGACCAATTTGGTTCCAGTGGTAAGACATGTAGGGGACTTGTAAGTGATAATCGGCTGTTAGGCTACAATTATCTTCAGCGATGAGGGGTTTGCCACTTTCACTAGTTGCAATCTGGGGTTTGCAACTTTTGCGAGTTGGCGTACCTAGTATTTATTTTAAGATTCTTACAGATTAACATCTTATGTATTTAATCGAAGCGAAGAAACAAAACCAAAGTGTTCTTATTGCAACACTTTACTCGGCGAAACCGAACAAAGGTTGGCGCAGCACCCCACATTGCCCATGCAACGTAGATCTAGTATGATTTATAATTAACAAGCTGTTGGGGTGGCGCTTCACGCCACCCCAACACCTAGTTGGAGTGGGCATTTTGTGCCCCCTCCCCCCGCGCGTAAGTCGTTACGCGCCATTGTAGTTGTGTCCCTGTGTACCACCTATGAATATAGATAGATTTATATATGTGTTTTGAACTACGTATAACTTGCGAATATACAACACTAGCTGTTGAAGAAACAAAACCAAAACCTTGTTTCATCAGGTTTCACATCAAACAAAACCTTGTTGAAGAAACAAAACCAAAGTGTTGCTGTCGCAAACTCGGCGAAGCCGAACAAAGGTTGCCAGAGCACCCCACGTTGCCCATGCAACGTAGAACTAGTATGATTTATCATTAACTAGCTGTTGGGGTTGCGCGAAACGCCACCCCAACACGTAGTTGGTGGGGGCGCTTCCCCCCCCCCAAGCCCCCTCGTGCGCTTAGGTCGTTACGTGCCATATTAGTTACGCGCCATTTTAGTTGTGTCCCTGTGTCCCACCTGTGAATATAGATATATATATATATATATATATATATATATATATATATATATATATATATATATATATATATTATATATATATATATATATATATATATATATATATATATATATATATATATATATATATATATATATATATATATATATATATATATATATATATATATATATATATATATATATATATATATATATATATATATATATATATATATATATATATATATATATATATATATATATATATATATATATATATATTTAATTACGTAAAACTTGCGAATATACAACATTCTTGGCTGTCCCATTGTCTGTGTATATAAATAGATTGTCATGTTCACTGACTCTTGAACATGCAACATATAATTGTTCATGGGAAAAACAATCTGTATTCAGATCTATACCTCATTATTCTAATGATTGTCCTTGAGCTTTGTTGATGGTGATTGCTAATCGAACATTCCCTGTGTCCCCGTCGTGTCCCGGTGTCCCAGTCTGTAATTTCTCTTTGAGTGTCGCGGTCGTCATTATTATTCCCGGTGTCCCGGTTGTCATTTTTGTCCCGGTCGTCATTATTGTCCTGATCGTCACTATTGTTCCGGTGGCCTGGTCTGTAATTTCTCTTTGAGTGTCCTGGTCGTCATTTATATTCCCTGTGTCCCGGTCGTCATTTGTTTCCCGGTGCTTTGTTGATGGTGATTGCTAATCGAACATTCCTTGTTTCTCGGTTGCCTTCTCTTTGAGTGTCCCGGTCGTCATTTATATTCCGTACTAGCTGTTGGGGTGGCGCTTCGCCACCCCAATACCTAGTTGGTGGGGGTGCTTCGTGCCCCCCCCCAAGCCCCCCCCCCGCGGGCACCAGTCTTTACGCGCCATATTAGTTACGTGCCATT
>NW_027063619.1:13319-45918 GCF_032884065.1 Artemia franciscana
TCATAAAATAGTCTAATATCTTCATTTTTTCAACATACGTAGCTATTACCCTCAAAAACTAAAACTTTTGAAATAGGAAAAGAGCCTTTAATCACATTCTTTACCATTTGCAATCATAAAATAGTCTAATATCTTCATTTTTTCAACATACGTAGCTATTACCCTCGAAAACTAAAACTTTTGAAATAGGAAAAGAGCCTTTAATCACATTCTTTACCATGTGCAATCATAAAATTGTCTAATATCTTCATTTTTTCAACATACGTAGCTATTACCCTCGAAAACTAAAACTTTTGAAATAGGAAAAGAGCCTTTAATCACATTCTTTACCATTTGCAATCATAAAATAGTCTAATATCTTCATTTTTTCAACATACGTAGCTATTACCCTCGAAAACTAAAACTTTTGAAATAGGAAAAGAGCCTTTAATCACATTCTTTACCATTGCAATCATAAAATAGTCTAATATCTTCATTTTTTCAACATACGTAGCTTTACCATGGAATGAGCCCTAGGATATATGAAAAATAAAGAGAAAAGAATAAAACTGATAATCTTTAAATGCAGATGCATCTAAGCATTTTATTTAAAGCCAGGTTACAACACTTGAAATAATTACAGCATAAGTAAAGCAACTATATCACACCTCTGGTTGAGTAACACCTCTGGTTGGTATAAGACCAAGTTCACGGGAAAGTAATTACTCATACTTTTTAGTCTTGGCCTGTTATCTCTGTGCAGTTCCATCATAGTGCAGCTCTTCTATAATTACCACTGATTTCCTATTTTCAAATTATTTTTCCTAACTCTGGTCTTACCCTCCTATGATAACTCAACCAATTAAGACATTTGCGACTACGAAATAAGTAAAGCAACTATATCACAAATAAGTAAGTTAATGCAGCACAATGATGAAAAGCACTCCATTCAAAGGAGCCAGGACATTACATATTTCTTCTTTTGAAAAGGGAAGTCACGAGTTAAGTCTTGATGGTGGTTTAATCTGTCTGCTACCTCTGGTTGTAATTTCCCTGTATCAATAATTGCTGTTGTCTCTTTTCTAGAATCTGTAATCCTGTGAGGCTGAGAATTATTGTTATTGGGATTTTGGTTGCAATATTTTCTTTGACTGGAGGTGATGGGGAATTATTTGTATGGCTTTTATAGTTTGATGGATTCTTATCCACTTCCTTCTGATGCAATTTTTTTTGGGGGGGGCAGAAGGGGGATATTAATATTGTCTTCTGCAGAGAGTCTCAATTCTTTTTGGTTCTACCTCTGCTGTTTGTCATTTGGAGTCTCAACTATGCAATTTGTCAGTGATGCTGGCTTTCTGCCAAGTACCATCTGTTTCAGGAATTCTAATAGACTGCCCTGTTGGTATAATTTTTTGTAGCTTAGTTTTAAGATTATAGTAGATTTCTGTCGTTCTTTTGCTTCTGTTCTTGCATCTATAAATACAGGTTGTGATACTATTCTATGCTTTAGATGTTCAGTAGTACAATACAAGGATAAATCTCAAGTTCTTGTTCATATGAGCAATACTGGAGATGCAATGACATCAAACAGGATTTCTCTATGTTCTAGAAGTGCAAGGTATTTATCGTTTGTGAATTTTTGTGTGTCCCTATTATAGTTTTGAAATATTGACTTGCCTTTTCTAAAAGGGTATTAGACAGGGGGCAGTGTGGGGTCGAAATTCAGCTATCTATGCCCCATTTTTTAAATAAAACTTTTCAATACATCTCAATGGAACTGTAGGCAATTGTATGAGGTGATGGTTGAAGGAATTCCATGTCTGGAAAAACTTCCTTCAGACATTCAGGTACTTTAGTTGAATAGGCATTGGTCTCATGTAGATCAATCGCAACATAACTACTGAAATAGTCTACAGTGACCATAAGATATTTACTATCAAGTTGGAAGAGATCAACTCCAACATGCTCCTAAGAGTGGGCATTTCATGCTGGAGGAAGAATTTTTTTCGGTTTAGACTTCTGTGATAGGTTACAAACTTCAAAGTTTCTGATGAATAGCTCAATGGATTTGTTCATCCAAGCCAAAACAATTAGTGAATGAACTTTTTGTTGAGATGGACAGCATAAAGATATTATGAAGTGCAATTTAAATTTTTTTTAATGGTCTGACAGGGCAATCCTTTTTCATTTGACAACCTCAACCATAGTTAACTAGTTTCTGACTGGGCAGAATTCTATTGTTAATGATGGATTTTCACTCTGCATTGCTAGACAGCTTTTTTCTATAAATTAGTATGCTGATTTGAGCTCATTATCTAAGCATATTTTATCCTTTAGTTTTAGATATCTGTCAGTACTGATGCGGATGAACCTCATCAAAGTTGAGCATACAGCAATCAATGTCTTCTTGCATCTTGTGGTTTTCATTGTTTATCTGAACATAAGAGAGAATATTAGGCATATCTTTCCTGGCCGAAATCGGATGTTATAGTTACAAGGTCGTTTTGTAGGAGCATTCTCTGTAATAATAGAGATCGTTTTCTGGTAAGAAAATTTAGAAATATTTGCTGAGGGATGATCAGGAGTAAACAGACATATAGATATTGATGAAAATACCTTCAACCAAAAAGAATAGCATACAATTACTTTTCATTTTGTAAATATTTTTACTTCTTTGCTGTTTAAGTGCTTAGATGGAAAAAATGTAAGAATTATTATACGCACAGTTTATTTAATACTAGCTGTTGGGGTGGCGCTTCGCGCCACCCCAACACCTAGTTGGTGGGGGCGCTTCGCGACCCCCCCCAAGCCCCCCCGCGCGCGTAAGTCGTTACGCGCCATATTAGTTACGCGCCATTGTAGTTGTGTCCCTATGTCCCACCTGTGAATATAGATATATATATATATATATATATATATATATATATATATATATATATATATATGTATATATATGTTTTAACTACGTAAACCTTGCGAATATACAACATTCTTCACTGTCCCATTGTCTGTGCATATAAATAGATTGTCAGGTTTATCAACTCTTGAACATCCAAAATATAATAGTCCATGGGAAAACAATCCGTATTCAGATCTATACCTCATGATTCTAATGATTGCCCTTGAGCTTTGTTGATGGTGATTGCTAATCGACGATTCCCCGTGTCGCCGTCGTTACTTATATATCCCCCTGTGCCCCCCGGCATCCCCGTTGTAGTTGTGTCCCTGTGTCCCGGTCGTCATTTATATTCCCTGTGTCCTGGTCGTCATTTGTGTCCCGGTGTCCCAGTCTGTGATTTCTCTTTAAGGGTCCGGAGCGTCATTTATATTCCTTGTGTCCCGGTCGTCATTTGTGTCCCGGTGTCCCGGTCTGTATATACATTCGTTTTTGAATTGGTCTTTTTTTTAGGTTTTAGTTTTTTACCTTTTTTTTAGTTTTTTTAGTTATACCTCATGATTCTAATGATTGCCCTTGAGCTTTGTTGATGGTGATTGCTAATCGAACATTCCCTGTGTCCCCGTCGTCATTTATATATCCCCCTGCGCCCCCCGGCGTCCCCATTGTAGTTGTGTCCCTGTGTCCCGGCCGTCATTTATATTCCCTGTGTCCCGTTCGTCATTTGTATCCCGGTGTCCGGGTCTGTATATACATTCGTTTTTGAAATGGTATATGATGAAATAAATTTTTGTATTTTTCCTCTTTTTTTCTTTTTAGTTTTTTTTAGTTTTTTTTCTTTTTTTTATTTTTTTTTTTTTTTTAGTTTTGTTTTTCTCATTTATTTTTCATTTTTTTCCTTTTTTTATTTTTTTTTCTTATTTAGTTTTTTTAGTTTTTTAGCTTTCTTAGTTTTTTTTAGTTTTTTTTAGTTTTTTTTTTGTAGTTTTTACTTATGTCCTGGTCGTCATTTATACTCCCTGTGTCCCGGTCGTAATTTGTGTCCCGGTGCTTTGTTGATGGTGATTGCTAATCGATCATTCCCTGTGTCCCGGTCGCTTTCTCTTTGAGTGTCCCGGTCGTCATTTATATTCCCTATGTGCCGGTGTCCCGGTGGTCGTTTGTGTCCCGATGTCCCGGTCGTCATTTGTGTCCCGATGTCCCGATCTGTAACTTCGTCAGTCGAAACACAAACATGACGTCACCCGACAGACCCACACACACACAGACAACTTATTTTTATATATATAGATAGGATTATATGTATAATATAGAATTGTTTTGTAGGAGAACAGCTCCAGTGCCTGACTTCTTTGGATCTGCGAGTTTGATTGCAACCAGACCTTTTTTCATTATAGCCTGGGATAAATTTTGAAATTCAAAAAAGAAATTACAAAAAAAATCTTGTCAAATTCAAAGATTTTATAATATCAACAACAATCTTGATCTAGGAACTTGAGGTCCACTTTTCTAAGGTCCAATTTTCCTGAAAATATAGAAAAGGCGTTTAACTTAGAATGTGAATAGAATGTGAATAGAAAGTAGTAGTGCTGCAGTGAGTTATTAGTAGTAGTAGTAGTAGTGAATAGATTATTCTATGTTCTTTACGTCTGATGTTATACAATCCCATAAGAGTTTACTTTTGTGCAAGGATAGTTTTTTTTTTTTTTTTTTATAGTAATTAGTTTCAGAAAAAAATATTCCAGAAAATTACAAAATTTCAGAAAAACTTTTCATCTTTTATTCAGTTCCCATTCCTGGAATATTTTGAGCTTCCATTTTCAGTATTCCCAAAATATAGACTATTGAACATGCTAAGAAAAAGAAGGAACTGCAAAAGTAGTAGTGCCCTGCAACACATTTCGAATGTGAAAGTTTTGGAGTAGACAATATCTAGTATTTCCCAGTTTTCGTAACGTATATTTTTGTTTTCATGAATAATGTATGCTCATTATATTTGTTTGGAAATAATGGCAACAAATTTAGCCTAACTCTGCATCCCCCCCCCTTGATAAAATTTCTCACGTGAAAACAAAGATAGGTCAACGAACTATATAAACCAACGTTTTCTGCGATTAAAAGCAAACTAAATGCGTGTAGGCACAGTTATAATTTTGCAATATTTGTGCTGCGACAGCAACACTTTGGTTTTGTCGTGTTTTCCCCCCCTAGCACCCCAATTTCAGCTTATTCCTAGAAAGTGGCAAGGATCTAATCTCTGCGATTTTTACCAAAAGTGTGGACCTTAGGCCAGATTGATGAATATGACTTTGCATTTGGAAAGCTTCGTAGAACTCTTACCTGGGGCCAAAAAGGATGGTTTTTGCTTGTGTTTCTACCCATTTCTGTTCGTGATTTCAGCTGAGTTTATCATTCGATTTTTCGCACTGGAGATTGCGGTAAAGAAATGGTATCAGATGTGGCTGTTAAACTTTAAATTTTCTCTCATTATTAAAGAAATTAGAGTCTATCCTTTGCTCTCTTCTAAGAAACGACGTTAGATACATGGCCTACGGTAAAAAAGTCAACTTTTGAATTGAGACAGATAAATTTGTTTTTTTTCGACGGCAATCGATAGCTCTTGATGAGCTGATCAATGTATATGTCATCCTTTTTTGGTAGAAAAATTCCTTCATGAGATATACCAGATTGAAAGCTTAAGGGGTTGACAACTTCAGTAATAAGGCACGCACTGAAACCAAAAATAGGCCGATACAGAAATGGCATAAACTTCAAAAGTTCTCTCATTGTTAAAGAAATTCCTTTGCTCCTTTCTAAATGATGACGTCTTAAACTTGGCCTACGGCAAAAAAGTCAACTTTTGAACTAAGACAGATAGATTTTTTTTTCGATGGCAGTCCATATCTTTTGATGAGCTGATCAAAGTATATGTCATCCATTTTTTCGTAGAAAAATTCCTTCATAAGATACAGCAGTTTGAAAGTTTAAAGTGGTTGACAACTTCAGTAGTAAGGTATACACTGAAACCATAAATAGGCTGATATCAATTGTGGCATATATAGGAGAGTTTTAAGCAACAGTCGGCTGTTAGCTCATAATAATCTTCGGCAATGAGGGGTTAGCAACTTTTCCTAGTTGATGTACCTATTATGTGTTTCCGGTGTATTTGATAGTAAGACCAATTTGGTTCCAGTGGTAAGACATGTAGGGGACTTGTAAGTGATAATCGGCTGTTAGGCTACAATTATCTTCAGCGATGAGGGGTTTGCAACTTTCACTAGTTGCAATCTGGGGTTTGCAACTTTTGCGAGTTGGCGTACCTAGTATTTATTTTAAGATTCTTACAGATTAACATCTTATGTATTTAATCGAAGCGAAGAAACAAAACCAAAGTGTTGCTATTGCAACACTTTACTCGGCGAAACCGAACAAAGGTTGGCGCAGCACCCCACGTTGCCCATGCAACGTAGATCTAGTATGATTTATAATTAACAAGCTGTTGGGGTGGCGCTTCGCGCCACCCCAACACCTAGTTGGAGGGGGCATTTTGTGCCCCCCCCCCCGCGCGTAAGTCGTTACGCGCCATTGTAGTTGTGTCCCTGTGTACCACCTATGAATATAGATAGATTTATATATGTGTTTTGAACTACGTAAACTTGCGAATATACAACACTAGCTGTTGAAGAAACAAAACCAAAACCTTGTTTCATCAGGTTTCACATCAAACAAAACCTTGTTTGAAGAAACAAAACCAAAGTGTTGCTGTCGCAAACTCGGCGAAGCCGAACAAAGGTTGCCAGAGCACCCCACGTTGCCCATGCAACGTAGAACTAGTATGATTTATCATTAACTAGCTGTTGGGGTTGCGCGAAACGCCACCCCAACACGTAGTTGGTGGGGGCGCTTCCCCCCCCCCCCCCAAGCCCCCTCGTGCGCTTAGGTCGTTACGTGCCATATTAGTTACGCGCCATTTTAGTTGTGTCCCTGTGTCCCACCTGTGAATATAGATAGATATATATATATATATATATATATATATATATATATATATATATATATATATATATATATATATATATATATATATATATATATATATATATATATATATATATATATATATATATATATATATATATATATATATATATATATATATATATATATATATATATATATATATATATATATATATATATATATATATATATATATATATATATATATATATATATATATATATATATATATATATATATATTTAATTACGTAAAACTTGCGAATATACAACATTCTTGGCTGTCCCATTGTCTGTGTATATAAATAGATTGTCATGTTCACTGACTCTTGAACATGCAACATATAATTGTTCATGGGAAAAACAATCTGTATTCAGATCTATACCTCATTATTCTAATGATTGTCCTTGAGCTTTGTTGATGGTGATTGCTAATCGAACATTCCCTGTGTCCCCGTCGTGTCCCGGTGTCCCAGTCTGTAATTTCTCTTTGAGTGTCGCGGTCGTCATTATTATTCCCGGTGTCCCGGTTGTCATTTTTGTCCCGGTCGTCATTATTGTCCTGATCGTCACTATTGTTCCGGTGGCCTGGTCTGTAATTTCTCTTTGAGTGTCCTGGTCGTCATTTATATTCCCTGTGTCCCGGTCGTCATTTGTTTCCCGGTGCTTTGTTGATGGTGATTGCTAATCGAACATTCCTTGTTTCTCGGTTGCCTTCTCTTTGAGTGTCCCGGTCGTCATTTATATTCCATACTAGCTGTTGGGGTGGCGCTTCGCCACCCCAACACCTAGTTGGTGGGGGTGCTTCGTGCCCCCCCCAAGCCCCCCCCCCCCCGCGGGCACCAGTCTTTACGCGCCATATTAGTTACGTGCCATTGTAGTTGTGTCCCTGTGTCCCACCAGTGAATATAGATATATATATATATATATATATATATATATATATATATATATATATATATATATATATATATATTTTCAACTACGTAAAACTTACGAATGTACAACATTCTTGGCTGTCCCATTGTCTGTGCATATACATAGATTGTCAGGTTTAAGGACTCTTGAACATGCAACATTTAATTGTCCATGGGAAAAACAATCTGTATTCAGATCTATACCTCATTATTCTAATGATTGCCCTTGAGCTTTGTTGATGGTGATTGCAAATCGAACATTCCCTGTGTCCCGGTCGTCATTTGTGTCCCGGTGTCCCAGTCTGTAATTTCTCTTTGAGTGTCTTGATCGTCATTTATTTTCCCTGTGTCCCAGTCGTCATTTTTGTCCTGGCCGTCATTTGTGTTCCGGTTTCCTGGTCTGTAATTTCTCTTTGAGTGTCCTGGTCCCCATTTATATTCCCTGTGTCCCGGTCGTCATTTGTGTCCCGGTGCTTTGTTGATGGTGATTGCTAATCGAACATTCCTTGTGTCCCGGTCGCTTTCTCTTTTAGTGTCCCGGTCGTCATTTATATTCCCTATGTCCCGGTGTCCCGGTCGTCATTTGTGTCCCGATGTCCCAGTGTTTAATTTCGTCAATCAACAAACAAGACGTCAGTCGAAACACAAACATGACCTCACTCGAAACACAGACACAAAGACAACTTATTTTTATATATACTTGCTGTTGGGGTGGCGCTTCGCGCCACCCCAACACCTAGTTGGTGGGGCGCTTCGCGCCCCCCAAGCCCCCCGCGCGCGTAAGTTGTTACGCTCCATATTAGTTATGCGCCATTGTAGTTGTGTCCCTGTGTCCCACCTGTGAATATAGATAGATTTATATATGTGTTTCAAACTACGTAAAAATTGCGAATAAACAACATTCTTGGCTTTCCCATTGTCTGTGTATATACAAAGCCGTATGTACTAATAATGACGTCATATGCAAACGCTCTTTTTACAAACAAACAAACATGCATCCACACAATTCGTTTTTATATAGATAGATAGATAGATAGATACAATACAAATTAACTGCGTAAAACTTGCGAATATACAACATTCTTCGCTGTCCAATTGTCGCTGCATATAAATACATTGTCAGGTTTACCGACCCTCGAACATGCAACGTACAATTGTCCATGGGAAAAACAATCAGTATTAAGATCTATACCACATTTTTCTAATGATTGACCTTGAGCTTTGTTAATGGGGATTGCAAATACTAATCGAATTGGGAATTGCAATCTTTTAAATTGAAAAAGCAGATCCGTTGGAATCATGGGAATGCGAGGAATAAGAACAGCCTCACCCTCATAAGGCCCTGTCAAGATTGTGGCCTCTATTAGGTTTTCCATTGTTTTTTTTTACGGCAAGTAGCGTGCCATTGCAAAGCTTTGGTGGGTTGATATTTCTTAAAAGTATTATTGGTACGCCTATTTTTAGTTGTAGCACGTGTGGTGGAAACCCTGAAGGATCTATGGAATTTAAAAATTCAGATGGATAATTAACCGCTTCATTTGGTTCCAAAACTGTGTCGACTGACTTGTAAAGGACTGCCTGGTCTCGAATCTTGGTCAAAACAATATTGTTGATTTCGTGGACGTCTATATTTTTGGGTGCGAGAATCGCTCTTTCACTTAGCCATTTATTATTTTTATAATTTTTTAGAATATTCGGAAATACTTTTTCAATCAATTCATTTTTGGACGTCACTAAATTACAAAAATCAGCAGGTAGTTGTATACGTCCTGAAATTGTTTTTCTCTATCAGCCTCAAGCCTGTTTCCTTGCTGTTCTTTTGATTCCTCGGCACGCTTTCTGTTCTTTCTTTCTCTATCAGCCTCAAGCCTGTTTCCTTGCTGTTCTTTTGATTCCTCGGCTCGCTTTCTGTTCTTTCTTTCTCTATCAGCCTCAAGCCTGTTTCCTTGCTGTTCTTTTGATTCCTCGGCAAATTAATAGATTTCTACGTGAACATATGTCTTAAATATCTTGAATGACGTCACCGTCAAAGCAAAAATGACGACAACTAATTTCATGACGTCAGTCAACACAGATACATGACGTCATCTGATCCAGAGACAGACCCACAGACAGACAACTTATTTTTATATATATAGATAAGATATCCCGGTGTCCCGGTCGTCATTTGTGTCCCGATGTCCCGGTGTGTAATTTCGTCAATCTACAAACATGACGTCAGTCGAAACACAAACATGACGTCACTCGACACACAGACAACTTATTTTTATATATATAGATAGATTCTTGGCTTTCCCATTGTCTGTGCATATACAAACCCTAATGTACTTATAATGACGTCATATGCAAACGCTCTTTTTACGAACAAACAAACATGCATACACACAGCTCGTTTTTATATAGATAGATAGATAGATAGATACAATACAAATTAAGTGCGTTAAACTTGCGAATATACAACATTCTTTGCTGTCCAATTGTCGCTGCACATAAATAGATTGTCAGGTTTACCGACCCTCGAACATGCAACGTACAATTGTCCATAGGAAAAACAATCAATATTAAGATCTATACCACATTTTTGTAGTGATTGACCTTAAGCTTTGTTGATGGTGATTGCAAATACTAATCAAATTGGGAATTGCAATCTTTTAAATTGAAAAGGCACATACGTTGGAATCATGGGAATGCGAGGAATAAGAACAGCCTCGACCTCAAAAGGTCCTGTCAAGATTGTGGCCTCTATTACGTTTTCCATTGTTTTTTTTTACGGCAAGTCGCGTGCCATTGCAAAGTTTTGGGGGGTTTATGTTATGTAACAATATTATTGGTATGCCTATTTTTAGTTGTGGCACGTATGGTGGAAACCCTGAAAGATCCACGGAATTTAAAAATTTAGATGGATAATTAACCGCCTCATTTGGTTCCAAAACTGTGTCGACTGACTTGTAAAGGACTGCCTGGTCTCGAATCTTGGTCAAAACAATATTGTTGATTTCGTGGACGTCAATATTTTTGGGTGCAAGAATCGCTCTTTCACTTAGCCATTTATTATTTTTATAATTGTTTAGAATATTCGGAAATACTTTTTCAATCAATTCGTTTTTGGACGTCACTAAAGTACAGAATTCAGCAGGTAGGTTTATACGTCCTGAAATTGAGTCTACTGGGAGCTATCCGTTTCCAATTGCCAACAATTGATCTGAAAATTTTGACCAGAGTCATCGTTTTGCAATCGGACACGTATATTTGTAGTTAATTTTAATGTTTTTACGTGTGCCCATAAATTATAATTTGTCAGGCAAGCATTCATTTCGTCTGCAGGGGTTGATCTAGGTATTATAGGTAATGTTTGCCTGAAATCTCCCGCAAGCAATATTAATGTGCTGCCAAAGGGTTTCGAATTCCCTCGCAAATCTTTCAAACATTGATCCAGAGCCTCGAGCGATTTTTTGTGTGCCATTGTGCACTCGTTCCAAATAATAATATTGCATTGCTGCAATACTCTACCCATCTCAGATGATTTGGAAATATTGCAGGTGGGAGTTTCCTTAGAATGCAAATTCAGAGGCAATTTCAAAGCGGAATGAGCAGATCTTCCACCAGGCAGCAGCGTTGCGGCTATTCCGGAACGCTATTCCGGAAGGGGGACATTAATATTGTTTTCTGCAGAGAGTCTCAATTCTTTTTGGTTCTACCTCTGTTGTTTGTCATTTGGAGTCTCAACTATGCAATTTGTCAGTGATGCTGGCTTTCTGCCAAGTACCATCTGTTTCAGGAATTCTAATAGACTGCCCTGTTGGTATAATTTTTTGTAGCTTAGTTTTAAGATTATAGTAGATTTCTGTCGTTCTTTTGCTTCTGTTCTTGCATCTATAAATACAGGTTGTGATACTATTCTATGCTTTAGATGTTCAGTAGTACAATGTAGGATAAATCTCAAGTTCTTGTTCATATGAGCAATACTGGAGATGCAATAACTCAAACAGGATTTCTCTGTGTTCTAGAAGTGCAAGGTATTTATCGTTTGTGAATTTTTGTGTGTCCCTATTATAGTTTTGAAATATTGACTTGCCTTTTCTAAAAGGGTATTAGACAGGGGGCAGTGTGGGGTCGAAATTCAGCTATCTATGCCCCATTTTTTAAATAAAACTTTTCAATACATCTCAATGGAACTGTAGGCAATTGTATGAGGTGATGGTTGAAGGAATTCCATGTCTGGAAAAACTTCCTTCAGACATTCAGGTACTTTAGTTGAATAGGCATTGGTCTCATGTAGATCAATCGCAACATAACTACTGAAATAGTCTACAGTGACCATAAGATATTTACTATGAAGTTGGAAGAGATCAACTCCAACATGCTCCTAAGAGTGGGCATTTCATGCTGGAGGAAGAATTTTTTTCGGTTTAGACTTCTGTGATAGGTTACAAACTTCAAAGTTTCTGATGAATAGCTCAATGGATTTGTTCATCCAAGCCAAAACAATTAGTAAATGAACTTTTTGTTGAGATGGACAGCATAAAGATATTATGAAGTGCAATTTAATTTTTTTTTAATGGTCTGACAGGGCAATCCTTTTTCATTTGACAACCTCAACCATAGTTAACTAGTTTCTGACTGGGCAGAATTCTATTGTTAATGATGGATTTTCACTCTGCATTGCTAGACAGCTTTTTTCTATAAATTAGTATGCTGATTTGAGCTCATTATCTAAGCATATTTTATCCTTTAGTTTTAGATATCTGTCAGTACTGATGCGGATGAACCTCATCAAAGTGAGCATACAGCAATCAATGTCTTCTTGCATCTTGTTATTTTCATTGTTTATCTGAACATATGAGAGAATATTAGGCATATCTTTCCTGGGCGAAATCGGATGTTATAGTTACAAGGTCGTTTTGTAGGAGCATTCTCTGTAATAATAGAGATCGTTTTCTGGTAAGAAAATTTAGAAATATTTGCTGAGGGATGATCAGGAGTAAACAGACATATAGATATTGATGAAAATACCTTCAACCAAAAAGAATAGCATACAATTACTTTTCATTTTGTAAATATTTTTAATTCTTTGCTGTTTAAGTGCTTAGATGATAAAAATGTAAGAATTATTATACGCACAGTTTATTTAATACTAGCTGTTGGGGTGGTGCTTCGCGCCACCCCAACACCTAGTTGGTGGGGGCGCTTCGCAACCCCACCCCAAGCACCCCCGCACGCGTCAGTCGTTACGCGCCATATTAGTTACGCGCCATTGTAGTTGTGTCCCTATGTCCCACCTGTGAATATAGATATATATTGTTGCTGTCGCAACACTTTACTCGGCGAAGCCGAACAAAGGTTGCCTCAGCACCCCACGTTGCACATGCAACGTAGAACTAGTATCCCCTCCCGCGCGCGTAGGTCGTTACGCGCCATATTAGTTACGCGCCATTGTAGTTGTGTCCCTGTGTCCCACCTGTGAATATAGATATATATATATATATATATATATATATATATATATATATATATATATATATATATATATATATATACATATATATATATATATATATATATATATATATATATATATATATATATATATATATATATATATATATATATATATATATATATATATATATATATATATATATATATATATATATTTTTAATTACGTAAAACTTGCGAATATACAACATTCTTGGCTGTCCCATTGTCTGTGCATATAAATAGATTGTCATGTTCACTGACTCTTGAACATGCAACATATAATTGTTCATGGGAAAAACAATCTGTATTCAGATCTATACCTCATTATTCTAATGATTGGCCTTGAGCTTTGTTGACGGTGATTGCTAATCGAACATTCCCTGTGTCCCCGTCGTCATTTATATATCTCCCTGTGTCCATGGCGTCCCCGTTGTTGTTGTTTCCTTGTGTCCCGGTCGTCATTTGTGTCCCGGTGTCCCACCGGGTGGTTCCCGGTGGGACCTACCCGGTGGGAGCTTGGCATGCAGTACGGTTTGACATGTGTAGTACCGTTTACAGTTCTCAAATACTCAAAGGACGTCGGACTGGGTACATTCACCAAATGCAGGCTCAGAACGAAGCATTCATGTTGATTGGGGTGAACGGTCTAGAGTCTTCCTATCGTGGTATCTTTGAAGATGGTAGGATTGCTGTCGACTGACTTACCCTGTTTTCGACGTTCAAATACTTTATTTTTAGTATTCCACGTGTAATACGAAGGCACTTCAGTATACAGCAGTTTTTTTTGCAAAAGAATCATTTTTGCATAGCGAAAAGAAAGCAGTTAACTTTTTATCCGGTGGATTCAGGGCTCTTTGTGTAATTGGTTGCCTTTACGGAGTTACAGTATTCAACGTTTATGTGTGCATTAAATGTTTTTGATAATAACGGGGAATATGGAACAACCCACTGGTTATCTACTTTGATGGTGGTACCGTTACGCTTCTTTATTATTGCTGTTTTACTGCTTTCTTATTATTTCTTATTATTATAAGTTAACTGCTTTCTTTTCGCTATGCAAAAATGATTCCTTTGGAAAAAACTGCTGTATACTGAAGTGCCTTCGTATTACACGTGGAATACTAAAAATAAAGTATTTGAACGTCGAAAACAGGGTAAGTCGGTCGACGGCAAACCTACCATCTTCAAAGATACCACGATAGGAAGACTTTACACCGTTCACCCCTATCAACATGAATGCTTCGTTCTGAGCCTGCATTTGGTGAATGTACCCGGTCCGACGTCCTTTGAGTATTTGAGATCTGTAAACGGTACTATACATGACACTTACCGTAGTGCAGGCTAAGCTCTGAATTTATTGGAGAATGACCAACAGTGGGATAACTGCATCAATGACGCGTGCGAAACGTCAACTCCAAGTCAAATTCGTGCATTGTTTGGAATCATACTAACAACTTGCTCTTCTTCAGCTCCTACAGAGTTATGGGAAAAATATAAATCGAAAATGTCCGAAGATATACTCCATCGAAAACGGTTAGAGACGTCAGATATGACTTTTGATTTTACATCAGAAATTTATAACTACACTTCAGTTATTATAGAAGATTTTTGTGTATGTATGACAAACAAACCTCTTCAGGATTTGGGAATGCCTTCACCTAATTGTACCGCTGCTGTTTCGACATGTGTAGAATTGGATCGTGAACAAAGTTACAGTACGAGTGATCTATTGTCGTATGTACAAAATAACATTTCCAATTTAACGTCGGAACAAAAAGACATTTATGATACGATAATGCATTGTGTCGA
This sequence comes from Artemia franciscana, assembly GCF_032884065.1. Taxonomy (NCBI): domain Eukaryota; kingdom Metazoa; phylum Arthropoda; class Branchiopoda; order Anostraca; family Artemiidae; genus Artemia; species Artemia franciscana. The sequence goes on from NW_027063619.1 coordinate 28,418, forward strand.
TAACAACATTGAAAAAATTTAATTTTTGGATGCGCCAGTAGGTACTGGTAAAACATTTGTGATAAAACTGATTCTGGCATCAATTCGATCAAAAAATGATATAGCGTTGGCAATTGCATCTTCCGGAATAGCCGCAACGCTGCTGCCTGGTGGAAGATCTGCTCATTCCGCTTTGAAATTGCCTCTGAATTTGCATTCTAAGGAAACTCCCACCTGCAATATTTCCAAATCATCTGTGATGGGTAGAGTATTGCACCAATGCAATATTATTATTTGGAACGAGTGCACAATGGCACACAAAAAATCGCTCGAGGCTCTGGATCAATGTTTGAAAGATTTGCGAGGGAATTCGAAACCCTAAAGCTTTGCAATGGCACGTGACTTGCCGTAAAAAAAAACAATGGAAAACGTAATAGAGGCAACAATCTTGACAGGACCTTTTGAGGTCGAGGCTGTTCTTATTCCTCGCATTCCCATGATTCCAACGTATGTGCCTTTTCAATTTAAAAGATTGCAATTCCCAATTTGATTAGTATTTGCAATCACCATCAACAAAGCTTAAGGTCAATCATTACAAAAATGTGGTATAGATCTTAATATTGATTGTTTTTCCTATGGACAATTGTACGTTGCATGTTCGAGGGTCGGTAAACCTGACATTCTATTTATGTGCAGCGACAATTGGACAGCGAAGAATGTTGTATATTCGCAAGTTTAACGCACTTAATTTGTATTGTATCTATCTATCTATCTATCTATATAAAAACGAGCTGTGTGTATGCATGTTTGTTTCTTTGTAAAAATAGCGTTTGCATATGACGTCATTATAAGTACATTAGGGTTTGTATATGCACAGACAATGGGAAAGCCAAGAATCTATCTATATATATAAAAATAAGTTGTCTGTGTGTTGAGTGACGTCATGTTTGTGTGTCGACTGACGTCATGTTTGTAGATTGACGAAATTACACACCGGGACATTATAAGTACATTAGGGTTTGTATATGCACAGACAATGGGAAAGCCAAGAATCTATCTATATATATAAAAATAAGTTGTCTGTGTGTTGAGTGACGTCATTTTTGTGTGTCGACTGACTTCATGTTTGTAGATTGACGAAATTACACACCGGGACATCGGGACACAAATGACGACCGGGACACCGGGATATCTTATCTATATATATAAAAATAAGTTGTCTGTCTGTGTGTCTGTCTTTGGATCAGGTGACGTCATGTTTCTGTGTTGACTGACGTCATGAAATTAGTTGTCGTCTTTTTTGCTTTGACGGTGACGTCATTCAAGATATTTAAGACATATGTTCACGTAGAAATCTATTAATGTGCCGAGGAATCAAAAGAACAGCAAGGAAACAGGCTTGAGGCTGATAGAGAAAGAAAGAACAGAAAGCGTGCCGAGGAATCAAAAGAACAGCAAGGAAACAGGCTTGAGGCTGATAGAGGAAGAAAGAACAGAAAGCGTGCCGAGGAATCAAAAGAACAGCAAGGAAACAGGCTTGAGGCTGATAGAGAAAAACAATTTCAGGACGTATACAACTACCTGCTGATTTCTGTTATTTAGTGACGTCCAAAAATGAATTGATTGAAAAAGTATTTTCGAATATTCTAAAAAATTATAAAAATAATAAATGGCTAAGTGAAAGAGCGATTCTCGCACCCAAAAATATAGACGTCCAAGAAAACAACAATATTGTTTTGACCAAGATTCGAGACCAGGCAGTCCTTTACAAGTCAGTCGACACAGTTTTGGAACCAAATGAAGCGGTTAATTATCCATCTGAATTTTTAAATTCCATACATCCTTCAGGGTTTCCACCACACGTGCTACAACTAAAAATAGGCGTACCAATAATACTTTTAAGAAATATCAACTCACCAAAGCTTTGCAATGGCACGCGACTTGCCGTAAAAAAAACAATGGAAAACCTAATAGAGGCCACAATCTTGACAGGGCCTTGTGAGGGTGAGACTGTTCTTATTCCTCGCATTCCCATGATTCCAACGGATCTGCTTTTTCAATTTAAAAGATTGCAATTCCCAATTCGATTAGTATTTGCAATCAACATTAACAAAGCTCAAGGTCAATCATTAGAAAAATGTGGTATAGATCTTAATACTGATTGTTTTTCCCATGGACAATTGTACGTTGCAGGTACGAGGGTCGGTAAACCTGACAATGTATTTATATGCAGCGACAATTGGACAGCGAAGAATGTTGTATATTCGCAAGTTTTACGCAGTTAATTTGTATTGTATCTATCTATCTATCTATCTATATAAAAACGAGTTTTGTGGATGCATGTTTGTTTGTTTGTAAAAAGAGCGTTTGCATATGACGTCATTATTAGTACATACGGCTTTGTATATGCACAGACAATGGGAAAGCCAAGAATGTTGTTTATTCGCAATTTTTACGTAGTTTGAAACACATATATAAATCTATCTATATTCACAGGTGGGACACAGGGACACAACTACAATGGCGCATAACTAATATGGCACGTAACGACTTACGCGCGCGGAGGGGCTTGGGGGGGTGCGAAGCGCCCCACCAACTAGGTGTTGGGGTGGGGCGAAGCGCCACCCCAACAGCTAGTATATATAAAAATAAGTTGTCTGTGTTTCGAGTGAGGTCATGTTTGTGTTTCGACTGACGTCAAGTTTGTTGATTGACGAAATTAAACACTGGGACATCGGGACACAAATGACGACCGGGACACCGGGACATAGGGAATATAAATGACGACCGGGACACTAAAAGAGAAAGCGACCGGGTCACAAGGAATGTTCGATTAGCAATCACCATCAACAAAGCACCGGGACACAAATGACGACCGGGACACAGGGAATATAAATGGGGACCAGGACACTCAAAGAGAAATTACAGACCAGGAAACCGGAACACAAATGACGACCAGGACAAAAATGACGACCGGGACACAGGGAATATAAATGACGATCAAGACACTCAAAGAGAAATTACAGACTGGGACACCGGGACACAAATGACGACAGGGACACAGGGAATGTTCGATTTGCAATCACCATCAACAAAGCTCAAGGGCAATCATTAGAATAATGAGGTATAGATCTGAATACAGATTGTTTTTCCCATGGACAATTAATTGTTGCATGTTCAAGAGTCGGTAAACCTGATAATCTATTTATATGCACAGACAATGAGACAGCCAAGAATGTTGTATATTCGCAAGTTTTACGTAGTTGAAAATATATATATATATATATATATATATATATATATATATATATATATATATATATATATATATATATATATATATATATATATATATATATATATATATCTACATTCACTGGTGGGACACAGGGACACAACTACAATGGCACGTAACTAATATGGCGCGTAACGACTGGTGCCCGCGGGGGGGGGGGCCTGGGGGAGGGGCACGAAGCACCCCCCCAACTAGGTGTTGGGGTGGCGAAGCGCCACCCCAACAGGTAGTAGGGAATATAAATGACGACCGGGACACTCAAAGAGAAGGCAACCGAGACAAAAGGAATGTTCGATTAGCAATCACCATCAACAAAGCACCGGGAAACAAATGACGACCGGGACACAGGGAATATAAATGACAACCAGGACACTCAAAGAGAAATTACAGACCGGGCCACCGGAACAAAAGTGACGATCAGGACAATAATGACGACCGGGACAAAAATGACGACCGGGACACCGGGAATAATAATGAAGACCGCGACACTCAAAGAGAAATTACAGACTGGGACACCGGGACACAAATGACGACCGGGACACAATGAAACAACAACAACGGGGACGCCAGGGGCACAGGGAGATATATAAATGACGAAGGGGACACAGGGAATGTTCGAATAGCAATCACTATCAACAAAGCTCAAGGACAATCATTAGAATAATGAGGTATAGATCTGAATACAGATTGTTTTCCCATGAACAATTATATGTTGCATGTTCAAGAGTCAGTGCACATGACAATCTATTTATATGCACAGACAATGGGACAGCCAAGAATGTTATATACTCGCAAGTTTTACGTAATTAAATATATATATATATATATATATATATATATATATATATATATATATATATATATATATATATATATATATATATATATATATATATATATATATATATATATATATACATATATATATATTCACAGGTGGGACACAGGGACACAACTAGAATGGCGCGTGACTAATATGGCACGTAACGACCTACGCGCGCGGGGGGGCTTGGGGGGGGGGAAGCACCCCCACCAACTACGTGTTGGGGTGGCGTTTCGCGCAACCCCAACAGCTAGTTAATGATAAATCATACTAGTTCTACGTTAAATGGGCAACGTGGGGTGCTGCGGCAACCTTTGTTCGGCTTCGCCGAGTAAAGTGTTGCGACAGCAACACTTTGGTTTTGTTTCTTCAAACAAGGTTTTGTTTGATGTGAAACCTGATGAAACAAGGTTTTGGTTTTGTTTCTTCAACAGCTAGTGTTGTATATTCGCAAGTTTTACCTAGTTCAAAACACATATATAAATCTATCTATATTCAAAGGTGGTACACAGGGACACAACTACAATGGCGCGTAACGACTTACGCGCGGGGGGGGGGCACAAAATCCCCCCTCCAACTAGGTGTTGGGGTGGCGTGAAGCGCCACCCCAACAGCTTGTTAATTATAAATCATACTAGATCTACGTTGCCTGGGCAACGTGGGGTGCTGCGCCAACCTTTGTTCGGTTTCGCCGAGTAAAGTGTTGCAATAGCAACACTTTGGTTTTGTTTCTTCGCTTCGATTAAATACATAAGATGTTAATCTGTAAGAATCTTAAAATAAATACTAGGTACGCCAACTCGCAAAAGTTGCAAACCCCAGATTGCAACTAGCGAAAGTTGCAAACCCCTCATCGCTGAAGATAATTGTAGCCTAACAGCCGATTATCACTTACAAGTCCCCTACATGTCTTACCACTGGAACCAAATTGGTCTTACTATCAAATACACCGGAAACAAATAATAGGTACATCAACTAGGAAAAGTTGCTAACCCCTCATTGCCGAAGATTATTATGAGCTAACAGCCGACTGCTGCTTAAAACTCTCCTATATATGCCACAATTGATATCAGCCTATTTCTGGTTTCAGTGTATACCTTACTACTGAAGTTGTCAACCACTTTAAACTTTCAAACTACTGTATCTTATGAAGGAATTTTTCTACGAAAAAATGGATGACATATACTTTGATCAGCTCATCAAAAGATATGGACTGCCATCGAAAAAAAAATCTATCTGTCTTAGTTCAAAAGTTGACTTTTTTGCCGTAGGCCAAGTTTAAGACGTCATCATTTAGAAAGGAGCAAAGGAATTTCTTTAACAATGAGAGAACTTTTGAAGTTTATGCCATTTCTGTATTGGCCTATTTTTGGTTTCAGTGCGTGCCTTATTACTGAAGTTGTCAACCCCTTAAGCTTTCAATCTGGTATATCTCATGAAGGAATTTTTCTACCATAATAATCAAAATAATCATATTAATCATAATAATGAGAGAAAGTTTAAAGTTTAACAGCCACATCTGATACCATTTCTTTACCGCAATCCCCAGTGCGAAAAATCGAATGATAAACTCAGCTGAAATCACGAACAGAAATGGGTAGAAACACAAGCAAAAACCATCCTTTTTGGCCCCAGGTAAGAGTTTCCAAATGCAAAGTCATATTCATCAATCTGGCCTAAGGTCCACACTTTTGGTAAAAATCGCAGAGATTAGATCCTTGCCACTTTCTAGGAATAAGCTGAAATTGGGGTGCTAGGGGGGAAAAACACGACAAAACCAAAGTGTTGCTGTCGCAGCACAAATATTGCAAAATTATAACTGTGCCTACACGCATTTAGTTTGCTTTTAATCGCAGAAAACGTTGGTTTATATAGTTCGTTGACCTATCTTTGTTTTCACGTGAGAAATTTTATCAAGGGGGGGATGCAGAGTTAGGCTAAATTTGTTGCCATTATTTCCAAACAAATGTAATGAGCATACATTATTCATGAAAACAAAACTATACGTTACGAAAACTGGGAAATACTAGATATTGTCTACTCCAAAACTTTCACATTCGAAATGTGTTGCAGGGCACTACTACTTTTGCAGTTCCTTCTTTTTCTTAGCATGTTCAATAGTCTATATTTTGGGAATACTGAAAATGGAAGCTCAAAATATTCCAGGAATGGGAACTGAATAAAAGATGAAAAGTTTTTCTGAAATTTTGTAATTTCCTGGAATATTTTTTTCTGAAACTAATTACTATAAAAAAAAAATACTATCCTTGCACAAAAGTAAACTCTTATGGGATTGTATAACATCAGACGTAAAGAACATAGAATAATCTATTCACATTCTAAGTTAAACGCCTTTTCTATATTTTCAGGAAAATTGGACCTTAGAAAAGTGGACCTCAAGTTCCTAGATCAAGATTGTTGTTGATATTATAAAATCTTTGAATTTGACAAGATTTTTTTTGGAATTTCTTTTTTGAATTTCAAAATTTGTCCCAGGCTATAATGAAAAAAGGTCTGGTTGCAATCAAACTCGCAGATCCAAAGAAGTCAGGCACTGGAGCTGTTCTCCTACAAAATAATTCTATATTGTACATATAATCCTATCTATATATATAAAAATAAGTTGTCTGTGTGTGTGTGGGTCTGTCGGGTGACGTCATGTTTGTGTTTCGACTGACGAAGTTACAGATCGGGACATCGGGACGCAAATGACGACCGGGACATCGGGACACAAACGACGACCGGGACACCGGCACATAGGGAATATAAATGACGACCGGGACACTCAAAGAGAAAGCGACCGGGACACAGGGAATGATCGATTAGCAATCACCATCAACAAAGCACCGGGACACAAATTACGACCGGGACACAGGGAGTATAAATGACGACCAGGACATAAGTAAAAAAAAAACTAAAAAAACTAAAAAAAAGGTAAAAACTACAAAAAAACTAAAAAGAAAAAAAAAGAAAAAATAATAAAATAAACTAAGAAAGCTAAAAAACTAAAAAAAATAAATAAGAAAAAAAATAAAAAAAGGAAAAAAATGAAAAATAATTGAGAAAAACAAAACTAAAAAAAATAAAAATAACAAAAAACTAAAAAAGAGAAAAAAAACTAAAAAAAAATAAAAAGAAAAAAAGAGGAAATATACAAAAATTTATTTCATCACATACCATTTCAAAAACGAATGTATATACAGACCCGGACACCGGGATACAAATGACGACCGGGACACAGGGAATATAAATGACGGCCGGGACACAGGGATACAACTACAACGGGGACGCCGGGGGGCGCAGGGGGATATATAAATGATGACGGGGACACAGGGAATGTTCGATTAGCAATCATCATTAACAAAGCTCAAGGGCAATCATTAGAATCATGAGGTATAACTAAAAAAACTAAAAAAAAGGTAAAAAACTAAAACCTAAAAAAAAGACCAATTCAAAAACGAATGTATATACAGACCGGGACACCGGGACAAAAATGACGACCGGGACACAAGGAATATAAATGACGCTCCGGACCCTTAAAGAGAAATCACAAACTGGGACACCAGGACACAAATGACGACCAGGACACAGGGAATATAAATGACGACCGGGACACAGGGACACAACTACAACGGGGACGCCGGGGGGCACAGGGGGATATATAAGTAACGACGGCGACACGGGGAATCGTCGATTAGCAATCACCATCAACAAAGCTCAAGGGCAATCATTAGAATCATGAGGTATAGATCTGAATACGGATTGTTTTCCCATGGACTATTATATTTTGGATGTTCAAGAGTCGATAAGCCTGACAATCTATTTATATGCACAGACAATGGGACAGTGAAGAATGTTGTATATTCGCAAGGTTTACGTAGTTAAAACATATATATATATATATATATATATATATATATATATATATCTATATTCACAGGTGGGACATAGGGACACAACTACAATGGCGCGTAACGACTTACGCGCGCGGGGGGGCTTGGGGGGGGGTTGCGAAGTGCCCCCACCAACTAGGTGTTGGGGTGGCGCGAAGCACCACCCCAACAGCTAGTATTAAATAAACTGTGCGTATAATAATTCTTACATTTTTATCATCTAAGCACTTAAACAGCAAAGAAGTAAAAATATTTAAAAAATGAAAAGTAATTGTATGCTATTCTTTTTGGTTGAAGGTATTTTCATCAATATCTATATGTCTGTTTACTCCTGATCATCCCTCAGCAAATATTTCTAAATTTTTTTTACCAGAAAACGATCTCTATTATTACAGAGAATGCTCCTACAAAACGACCTTGTAACTATAACATCCGATTTCGCCCAGGAAAGATATGCCTAATATTCTCTCTTATGTTCAGATAAACAATGAAAACCACAAGATGCAAGAAGACATTGATTGCTGTATGCTCACTTTGATGAGGTTCATCCGCATCAGTACTGACAGATATCTAAAACTAAAGGATAAAATATGCTTAGATAATGAGCTCAAATCAGCATACTAATTTATAGAAAAAAGCTGTCTAGCAATGCAGAGTGAAAATCCATCATTAACAATAGAATTCTGCCCAGTCAGAAACTAGTTAACTATGGTTGAGGTTGTCAAATGAAAAAGGATTGCCCTGTCAGACCATTAAAAAAAATTTAAATTGCACTTCATAATATCTTTATGCTGTCCATCTCAACAAAAAGTTCATTTACTAATTGTTTTGGCTTGGATGAACAAATCCATTGAGCTATTCATCAGAAACTTTGAAGTTTGTAACCTATCACAGAAGTCTAAACCGAAAAAAATTCTTCCTCCAGCATGAAATGCCCACTCTTAGGAGCATGTTGGAGTTGATCTCTTCCAACTTCATAGTAAATATCTTATGGTCACTGTAGACTATTTCAGTAGTTATGTTGCGATTGATCTACATGAGACCAATGCCTATTCAACTAAAGTACCTGAATGTCTGAAGGAAGTTTTTCCAGACATGGAATTCCTTCAACCATCACCTCATACAATTGACTACAGTTCCATTGAGATGTATTGAAAAGTTTTATTTAAAAAATGGGGCATAGATAGCTGAATTTCGACCCCACACTGCCCCCTGTCTAATACCCTTTTAGAAAAGGCAAGTCAATATTTCAAAACTATAATAGGGACACACAAAAATTCACAAACGATAAATACCTTGCACTTCTAGAACATAGAGAAATCCTGTTTGATGTCATTGCATCTCCAGTATTGCTCATATGAACAAGAACTTGAGATTTATCCTACATTGTACTACTGAACATCTAAAGCATAGAATAGTATCACAACCTGTATTTATAGATGCAAGAACAGAAGCAAAAGAACGACAGAAATCTACTATAATCTTAAAACTAAGCTACAAAAAATTATACCAACAGGGCAGTCTATTAGAATTCCTGAAACAGATGGTACTTGGCAGAAAGCCAGCATCACTGACAAATTGCATAGTTGAGACTCCAAATGACAAACAGCAGAGGTAGAACCAAAAAGAATTGAGACTCTCTGCAGAAGACAATATTAATGTCCCCCTTCTCCCCCTCCCAAAAAAAAAAATTGCATCAGAAGGAAGTGGATAAGAATCCATCAAACTATAAAAGCCATACAAATAATTCCCCATCACCTCCAGTCAAAGAAAATATTGCAACCAAAATCCCAATAACAATAATTCTCAGCCTCACAGGATTACAGATTCTAGAAAAGAGACAACAGCAATTATTGATAAAGGGAAATTACAAACAGAGGTAGCAGACAGATTAAACCACCATCAAGACTTAACTCGTGACTTCCCTTTTCAAAAGAAGAAATATGTAATATCCTGGCTCCTTTGAATGGAGTGCTTTTCATCATTGTGCTGCATTAACTTACTTATTTGTGATATAGTTGATTTACTTATTTCGTAGTCGCAAATGTCTTAATTGGTTGAGTTATCATAGGAGGGTAAGACCAGAGTTAGGAAAAATAATTTGAAAATAGGAAATCAGTGGTAATTATAGAAGAGCTGCACTATGATGGAACTGCACAGAGATAACAGGCCAAGAATAAAAAGTATGAGTAATTACTTTCCCGTGAACTTGGTCTTATACCAACCAGAGGTTTTACTCAACCAGAGGTGTGATATAGTTGCTTTACCTATGCTGTAATTATTTCAAGTGTTGTAACCTGGCTTTAAATAAAATGCTTAGATGCATCTGCATTTAAAGATTATCAGTTTTATTCTTTTCTCTTTATTTTTCATATATCCTAGGGCTCATTCCAGGGTAATTGCTACGTATGTTGAAAAAATGAAGATATTAGACTATTTTATGATTGCAAATGGTAAAGAATGTGATTAAAGGCTCTTTTCCTATTTCAAAAGTTTTAGTTTTCGAGGGTAATAGCTACGTATGTTGAAAAAATGAAGATATTAGACTATTTTATGATTGCACATGGTAAAGAATGTGATTAAAGGCTCTTTTCCTATTTCAAAAGTTTTAGTTTTCGAGGGTAATAGCTACGTATGTTGAAAAAATGAAGATATTAGACAATTTTATGATTGCAAATGGTAAAGCATGTGATTAAAGGCTCTTTTCCTATTTCAAAAGTTTTAGTTTTCGAGGGTAATAGCTACGTATGTTGAAAAAATGAAGATATTAGACTATTTTATGATTGCAAATGGTAAAGAATGTGATTAAAGGCTCTTTTCCTATTTCAAAAGTTTTAGTTTTCGAGGGTAATAGCTACGTATGTTGAAAAAAATAAAGATATTAGACTATTTTATGATTGCACATGGTAAAGAATGTGATTAAAGGCTCTTTTCCTATTTCAAAAGTTTTAGTTTTCGAGGATAATAGCTACGTATGCTGAAAAAATGAAGATATTAGACTATTTTAGGATTGCACATGGTAAAGAATGTGATTAAAGGCTCTTTTCCTATTTCAAAAGTTTTAGTTTTCGAGGGTAATAGCTACGTATGTTGAAAAAATGAAGATATTAGACTATTTTATGATTGCAAATGGTAAAGAATGTGATTAAAGGCTCTTTTCCTATGTCAAAAGTTTTAGTTTTTGAGGGTAATAGCTACGTATGTTGAAAAAATGAAGATATTAGACTATTTTATGATTGCACATGGTAAAGAATGTGATTAAAGGCTCTTTTCCTATTTCAAAAGTTTTAGTTTTCGAGGGTAATAGCTACGTATGTTGAAAAAATAAAGATATTACACTATTTTATGATTGCAAATGGTAAAGAATGTGATTAAAGGCTCTTTTCCTATTTTAAAAGTTTTAGTTTTCGAGGGTAATAGCTACGTATGCTGAAAAAATGAAGATATTAGACTATTTTAGGATTGCACATGGTAAAGAATGTGATTAAAGGCTCTTTTCATATTTCAAAAGTTTTAGTTTTCGAGGGTAATAGCTACGTATGTTGAAAAAATGAAGATATTAGACTATTTTATGATTGCAAATGGTAAAGAATGTGATTAAAGGCTCTTTTCCTATGTCAAAAGTTTTAGTTTTTGAGGGTAATAGCTACGTATGTTGAAAAAATGAAGATATTAGACTATTTTATGATTGCACATGGTAAAGAATATGATTTAAGGCTCTTTTCCTATTTCAAAAGTTTTAGTTTTCGAGGGTAATAGCTACGTATGTTGAAAAAATAAAGATATTAGACTATTTTATGATTGCAAATGGTAAAGAATGTGATTAAAGGCTCTTTTCCTATTTCAAAAGTTTTAGTTTTCGAGGGTAATAGCTACGTATGTTGAAAAAATGAAGATATTAAACTATTTTATGATTGCAAATGGTAAAGAATGTGATTAAAGGCTCTTTTCCTATTTCAAAATTTTTAGTTTTCGAGGGTAATAGCTACGTATGTTGAAAAAATGAAGATATTAGACTATTTTATGATTGCACATGGTAAAGAAGGTGATTAAAGGCTCTTTTCCTATTTCAAAAGTTTTAGTTTTCGAGGGTAATAGCTACGTATGTTGAAAAAATGAAGATATTAGACAATTTTATGATTGCACATGGTAAAGCATGTGATTAAAGGCTCTTTTCCTATTTCAAAAGTTTTAGTTTTCAACGGTAATAGCTAGGTATGTTGAAAAAATGAAGATATTAGACTATTTTATGATTGCAAATGGTAAAGAATGTGATTAAAGGCTCTTTTCCTATTTCAAAAGTTTTAGTTTTCGAGGGTAATAGCTACGTATGTTGAAAAAATGAGGATATTAGACTATTTTATGATTGCACATGGTAAAGAATGTGATTAAAGGCTCTTTTCCTATTTAAAAAGTTTTAGTTTTCGAGGGTAATAGCTACATATGCTGAAAAAATGAAGATATTAGACTATTTTATGATTGCACATGGTAAAGAATGTGATTAAAGGCTCTTTTCCTATTTCAAAAGTTTTAGTTTTCGAGGGTAATAGCTACGTATGTTGAAAAAATGAAGATATTAGACTATTATATGATTGCAAATGGTAAAGAATGTGATAAAAGGCTCTTTTCCTATTTCAAAAGTTTTAGTTTTCGAGGGTAATAGCTACGTATGTTGAAAAAATGAAGATATTAGACTATTTTATGATTGCACATGGTAAAGAATGTGATTAAAGGCTCTTTTCCTATTTCAAAAGTTTTATTTTTCGAGGGTAATAGCTATGTATATTGAAAAAATGAAGATATTAGACTATTTTATGAATGCAAATGGTAAAGAATGTGATTAAAGGCTCTTTTCCTATTTCAAAAGTTTTAGTTTTCGAGGAAAATAGCTACGTATGTTGAAAAAATGAAGATATTAGACTATTTTATGATTAAAAATAGTAAAGAATGTGATTAAAGGCTCTTTTCCTATTTCAAAAGTTTTAGTTTTCGAGGGTAATAGCTATGTCTGTGGAAAAAATGAAGATATTAGACAATTCTATGATTGCACATGGTAAAGAATGTGATTAAAGGCTCTTTTCCTATTTCAAAAGTTTTAGTTTTCAAGGGTAATAGCTACGTATGTTGAAAAAATTAAGATATTAGACTATTTTATGATTGCACATGGTAAAGAATGTGATTAAAGGCTCTTGTCCTATTTCAAAAGTTTTAGTTTTCGAGGGTAATAGCTACGTATGTTGAAAAAATGAAGATATTAAACTATTTCATGATTGCAAATGGTAAAGAATGTGATTAAAGGCTCTTTTCCTATTTCAAAAGTTTTAGTTTTCGAGGGTAATAGCTAGGTCTGTGGAAAAAATGAAGATATTAGACTATTTTATGATTGCACATGGTAAAGAATGTGATTAAAGGCTCTTTTCCTATTTCAAAAGTTTTAGTTTTCGAGGGTAATAGCTACGTATGTTGAAAAAATGAAGATATTAGACTATTTTATGATTGCAAACGGTAAAGAATGTGATTAAAGGCTCTTTTCCTATTTCAAAAGTTTTAGTTTTCGAGGGTAATAGCTTTGTCTGTGGAAAAAATGAAGATATTAGACAATTTTATGATTGCACATGGTAAAGAATGTGATTAAAGGCTCTTTTCCTATTTCAAAAGTTTTAGTTTTCGAGGGTAACAGCTACGTATGTTGAAAAAATGAAGATATTTGACTATTTTATGATTGCAAATGGTAAAGAATGTGACTAAAGGCTCTTTTCCTATTTCAAAAGTTTTAGTTTTCGAGGGTAATAGCTTTGTCTGTGGAAAAAATGAAGATATTAGATAATTTTATGATTGCACATGGTAAAGAATATTATTAAAGGCTCTTTTCCTATTTCAAAAGTTTTAGTTTTCGAGGGTAATAGCTACATATGTTGAAAAAATGAAGATATTAGACTATTTTATGATTGCAAATGGTAAAGAATGTGATTAAAGGCTCTTTTCCCAATTCAAAAGTTTAAGTTTTCGAGGGTAATAGCTACGTATGTTGAAAAAATGAAGATATTAACCTATTTTATGATTGCACATGGTAAAGAATGTGATTAAAGGCTCTTTTCCTATTTCAAAAAATTTGGTTTTCGAGGGTAATAGCTACGTATGTTGAAAAAATGAAGATATTAGACTATTTTATGATTGCAAATGGTAAAGAATGTAATTAAAGGCTCTTTTCTTATATCAAAAGTTTTAGTTTTCGAGGATAATAGCTACGTATGTTGAAAAAATGAAGATATTAGACTATTTTATCATTGCAATTGGTAAGGAATGTGATTAAAGGCTCTTTTCCTATTTCAAAAGTTTTAGTTTTCGAGGGTAATAGCTTTGTCTGTGGAAAAATGAAGATATTAGACTATTTTATGATTGAAAATGGTAAAGAATGTGATTAAAGGCTCTTTTCCTACGTCAAAAGTTTTAGTTTTCGAGGGTAATAGCTACGTATTTTGAAAAAATGAAGATATTAGACTATTTTATGACTGCAAATGGTAAAGAATGTGATTAAAGGCTCTTTTCCTATTTCAAAAGTTTTAGTTTTCGAGGGTAATAGCTTTGTCTGTGGAAAAAATGAAGATATTAAACAATTTTATGATTGCACATGGTAAAGAATGTGATTAAAGGCTATTTTCCTATTTCAAAAGTTTTAGTTTTCGAGGGTAATAGCTACGTATGTTGAAAAAATGAAGATATTAGACTATTTTATGATTGCACATGTTAAAGAATGTGTTTAAAGGCTCTTTTCCTATTTCAAAAGTTTTAGTTTTCGAGGGTAATAGCTACGTATGTTGAAAAAATGAAGATATTAGACTATTTTATGATTGCAAATGGTTAAGTATGTGATTAAAGGCTCTTTTCCTATGTCAAAAGTTTTAGTTTTCGAGGGTAATAGCTACGTATGTTGATAAAATGAAGATATTAGACTATCTTATAATTGCACATGGTAAAGAATGTGATTAAAGGCTCTTTTCCTGTTTCAAAAGTTTTAGTTTTCGAGAGTAATAGCTACGTATGTTGAAAAAATGAAGATATTAGACTATTTTATGATTGCAAATGGTAAAGAATGTGATTAGAGGCTCTTTTCCTATGTCAAAAGTTTTAGTTTTCGAGGGTAATAACTACGTATGTTGAAAAAATGAAGATATTAGACTATTTTATGATTGCAATTGGTAAAGAATGTGATTAAAGGCTCTTTTCTTATTTCAAAAGTTTTAGTTTTCGAGGGTAATAGCTACGTATGTTGAAAAAATGAAGATATTAGACTATTTTATGATTACAAATGGTAAAGAATGTGATTAAAGGCTCTTTTCCTATTTCAAAAGTTTTAGTTTTCGAGAGTAATATCTACGTATGTTGAAAAAATGAAGATATTAGAGTATTTTATGATTGCATATGGTAAAGAATGTGATTAAAGGCTCTTTCCCTATTTCAAAAGTTTTAGTTTTCGAGGGTAATAGCTACGTATGTTGAAAAAATGAAGATATTAGACAATTTTATGGTTGCACATGGTAAAGAATGTGATTAAAGGCTCTTTTCCTATTTCAAAAGTTTTAGTTTTCGAGGGTAATAGCTACGTATGTTAAAAAAATGAAGATATTAGACTATTTTATGAATGCAAATGGTAAAGAATGTGATTAAAGGCTCTTTTCCTATTTCAAAAGTTTTAGTTTTCGAGGGTAATAGCTAGGTCTGTGGAAAAAATGAAGATATTAGACTATTTTATGATTGCACATGGTAAAGAATGTGATTAAAGGCTCTTTTCCTATTTCAAAAGTTTTAGTTTTCGAGGGTAATAGCTACACATGTTGAAAAAATGAAGATATTAGACAATTTTAAGATTGCACATGGTAGCAAAGCAAAAGCAAACTTTCGCATGCAAACTGATTAGGGTTCGCGTAGCGCAGGTGCCGATCTCCTGATTCTCAGCCCTCGGCCGGGGTGCAATGCGTGGTTGGGGGCAAGCCATCCGACGCTTTCCCGTGCTTTTCCCTAGATTTCTCTAGGTACCCATTTGAAGCTGGGTGGACTTTTGGCTTGTCTTACGGGGAAACGCCACTAACCCTCGTCCTAAACCAAACGGTCGGCACCACCGAGATTCGAAGCAGCGACCCTTCGCTCGTGAGTTCGGCGCGTTAACCACTCGGCCACGGACGGGCAAATGGTAAAGGTAAAGGCACATGGTAAAGAATGTGATTAAAGGCTCTTTTCCTATTTCAAAAGTTTTAGTTTTCGAGGGTAATAGCCACGTATGTTGAAAAAATGAAGATATTAGACTATTTTATGATTGCACATGGTAAAAAATGTGATTAAAGGCTCTTTTCCTATTTCAAAAGTTTTAGTTTTCGAGGGTAATAGCTACGTATGTTGAAAAAATGAAGATATTAGACTATTTTATGATTGCAAATGGTAAAGAATGTGATTAAAGGCTCTTTTCCTATTTCAAAAGTTTTAGTTTTCGAGGTTAATAGCTAGGTCTGTGGAAAAAATGAAGATATTAGACTATTTTATGATTGCACATGGTAAAGAATGTGATTAAAGGCTCTTTTCCTATTTCAAAAGTTTTAGTTTTCGAGGGTAATAGCTACGTATGTTGAAAAAATGAAGATATTAGACAATTTTATGATTGCACATGGTAAAGAATGTGATTAAAGGCTCTTTTCCTATTTTAAAAGTTTTAGTTTTCGAAGGTAATAGCTACGTATGTTGAAAAAATGAAGATATTAGACTATTTTATGATTGCACATGGTAAAGAATGTGATTAAAGGCTCTTTTCCTATGTCAAAAGTTTTAGTTTTCGAGGGTAATAGCTACGTATTTTGAAAAAATGAAGATATTAGACTATTTTATGACTGCAAATGGTAAAGAATGTGATTAAAGGCTCTTTTCCTATTTCAAAAGTTTTAGTTTTCGAGGGTAATAGCTACGTATGTTGAAAAATCGAAGATATTAGACTATTTTATGATTGCACATGTTAAAGAATGTGATTAAAGGCTCTTTTCCTATTTCAAAAGTTTTAGTTTTCGAGGGTAATAGCTTTGTCTGTGGAAAAAAATGAAGATATTAGACAATTTTATGATTGCACATGGTAAAGAATGTGATTAAAGGCTCTTTTCCAATTTCGAAAAGTTTAGTTTTCGAGGGTAATAGCTATGTATGTTGAAAAAATGAAGATATTAGACTATTTTATGATTGCACATGGTAAAGAATGTGATTAAAGGCTCTTTTCCTATTTCAAAAGTTTTAGTTTTCGAGGGTAATAGCTACGTATGTTGAAAAAATGAAGATATTAGACTATTTTATGATTGCACATGGTAAAGAATGTGATTAAATGCTCTTTTCCTATTTCAAAAGTTTTAGTTTTTGAGGGTAATAGCTACGTATGTTGAAAAAATGAAGATATTAGACTATTTTATGATTGCACATGGTAAAGAATGTGATTAAAGGCTCTTTTCCTATTTCAAAAGTTTTAGTTTTCGAAGGT
>NW_027063620.1:0-29926 GCF_032884065.1 Artemia franciscana
TTAAAGGGGCTTCCAAAATATATTTTCATCGTATTTCTCCATCGTTATTTTTCAAGGATACTTGATAGATGGTACTGATGAAAGAAATGTGGTCTAATTTTTAAATTTTATTTCCAAGAATTAGATTCTCCCGTTATATTTGTTCTTTCTTTTTGAACGTATCGGTCTCAAAGGTGACCTTTCAAGACTATTGGAAACCGGAAATTAAAAAACTTAGTACGCTACTTTACGGGCATATTAAAAACGTCAAAGCGAAGATTGTGCTATTTTGGAAGCCTCCCTATTGATTTTAGCTCATGTGCAGTCCATGGAAAAAAACAACATATTTGTTCCGTATAAAAGCCGAACTTCTCTTTGGGATAAATTGTTCTCAGTCAAACAGTTCGTGGTAACGAACGTAGTACGAGCCTGAAGAGATAGATATAAATATATGTTTTTAACTACGTAAAAATGCGAATATACAACATTTTTCGCTGTCCCATTGTCTGTGCATATAAATAGATTGTCAGGTTTACTGA
The DNA here is from genome assembly GCF_032884065.1 of Artemia franciscana. NCBI lineage: Eukaryota > Metazoa > Arthropoda > Branchiopoda > Anostraca > Artemiidae > Artemia > Artemia franciscana. Next base: position 519 of record NW_027063620.1, read on the forward strand.
CTCTTGAACATGCAACATATAATTGTCCATGGGAAAAACAATCCGTATTCAGATCTATACCTCATTATTCTAATGATGTGTCCCTGTGTCCCGGTCGTCATTTATATTCCCTGTGTCCCGGTCGTCATTTGTGTCCCGGTGTCCATGTTTGTAATTTCTCTTTGAGTGTCCCGGTCGTCATTTATATTCCATGTGTCCCGGTGTCCTGGTCGTCATTTGTGTCCTGGTATCCCGGTCTGTAATTTCTATTCGAACAATCCCTGTGTCCCGGTCGTCATTTATATATCCTGCCTGTGCCCCCGGCGTCCCTGTTGTAGTTGTGTCCCTTTGTTCCGGTCGTCATTTACATTCCTTGTGTCCCGGTCGTGATATGGGTCCGGGTGTCCCAGTCTGTAATTTCTCTTTGAGGTTCCCGGTCGTCATTTATATTCCCTCTGTCTCGGTCGTCATTTGTGTCCCGGTCTGTAATTTTTCTTTGAGTGTTTTTTCTTTTTAGTGTTTTTTAGTTTTTTACCTTTTTTCTTTTTTCAGTTTTCTTTTTCTTCTTTTTTTTTCAGCGTCACAATGAAGTACATATCGCCGAACCTTAGTTTTTTTAACTTAAATCTGGTAGGCATTGATGACCTTATCCAAGTCAAAATCCCAAACCCAATCATCATCGCTATCATTTTCAGTTTTGATATGTTATGACTCTCGCTGTCCAGGTGGATTTTCAACTAACTGCGCAGTTTTGCGTTCTTTAGCCGCAAGCCTGTTTTCTTGCTGTTCTTTTGATTCCTCGACACGCTTTCTTTCCTTACTTTTTCTATCAGTCGCAAGCCTGTTTTCTTGCTGTTCTTGTGATTCCTCGGCACGCTATGCGAATATACAACATTCTTCGCTGTCCCATTGTCTGTGCATATAAATAGATTGTCAGGTTTACTGACTCTTGAACATGCAACATATAATTATCCATGGGAAAAACAATCCGTATTCAGATCTATACCTCATTATTCTACTGATGTGTCCCTGTGTCCCGGTCGTCATTTATATTCCCTGTGTCTCGGTCGTCATTTGTGTCCCGATGTCCCAGTTTGTAATTTCTCTTTGAGTGTCCCGGTCGTCATTTATATTCCATGTGTCCCGGTGTCCTGGTCGTCATTTGTGTCCCGGTGTCCCGGTCTGTAATTTCTATTCGAACAATCCCTGTGTCCCGGTCGTCATTTATATATCCCGCCTGTGCCCCCGGCGTCCCCGTTGTAGTTGTGTCCCTGTGTCCCGGTCGTCATTTATATTCCCTTTGTCCCGGTCGTGATTTGTGTCCGGGTGTCCCAGTCTGTAATTTCTTTTTGAGGTTCCCGGTCGTCATTTATATTCCCTCTGTCTCGGTCGTCATTTGTGTCCCAGTTTGTAATTTCTCTTTGACTGTTTTTTCTTTTTAGTTTTTTTTTAGTTTTTTACCTTTTTTCTTTTTTTCAGTTTTCTTTTTCTTCTTTATTTTTCAGCGTCACTATGTTGTACGTATCGCCGAACCTTTGTTTTTTTAACTTATATCTAGTAGGCATTGATGATCTTATCCAAGTCAAAATCCCAAACCCAATCATCATCGCTATCATTTTCAGTTTTGATATGTTTTGACTCTCGCTGTCCAGGTGGATTTTCATCTAACTGCGTGGTTTTGCTTTCTTTAGCCGCAAGCCTGTTTTCTTGCTGTTCTTGTAATTCCTCGGCACGCTTTTTTTCTTACTTTCTCTATCAGCCTTAAGCCTGTTTTCTTGCTGTTCTTGTGATTCCTCGGCACGCTTTCTTTTCTTACTTTCTCTATCAGCAGCAAGTTTTTTGGCATTTACTCTTTGAGCAGCTCCCTCGGCTGTTAGCCATTGTAGGTTCTTCAGTCATTTTACAATTAAACATTTTTCCGTGAACGAATGTCTTAAATACCTTTAACGACGTCATCATCATAACAAACATGACGACAAGTAACTTCATGACATCAGTCGACACACAAACATGACGTCACTCCACACACACACACAGACAACTTATCTATATATATGTAAATGAGTTGTCTGTGTGTGTGTGTGTGTCTGTTGAGTGACGTCATGTTTGTGTGTCGACTGACATCATGTTTTCGACTGACGATATTACAGACCGGAACATCGGGACATCGATTAGCAATCACCATCAACAAAGCACTGGGACACAAATGACGACCGGGGCACAAGGAGTATAAATGACGACCAGGTTATAAGTAAAAAAAAGCTAAAAAAACTAAAAAAAAGGGTAAAAACTACAATAAAACTAAAAAGAAAAAAATTAAAAACTAATAAGAAAACTAAAATAGCTAAAACACTAAAAAAAAAACTAAAAAAGAAAATAAAATAAAAAAAGGAAAAAAATGAAAAATAAAGGAGAAAAACAAAACTAAAAAATATTAAAATAAAAAAAAAGAAAAAGAAAAAAGAAAAAAACTAAAAAAACTAAAAAAAAGTAAAACCAAAAAAAAACTAAAAAGAAAAAAAAGGGAAAAACACATAAATTTATTTCATCATATACCATTTCGAAAACGAATGTATATACAGACCGGGACACCGGGATACAAATGACGACCGGGGAACAGGGAATATAAATGACGACTGGGACACAGGGACACAACTACAACGGGGACGCCAGGGGGCACAGGGAATGGTCGATTAGCAATCACCATCAAAAAAGCTCAAGGGCAATCATTAGAATCATGAGGTATAGATCTGAATACGGATTATTTTCCCATGGACCATTATATGTTGCATGTTCAAGAGTCATTCAACCTGACAATCTATTTATATGCACAGACAATGGGACAGCGAAGAATGTTGTATATTCTTAAGTTTTACGTAGTTAAAACATATATATATATATATATATATATATATATATATATATATATATATATATGTATATATATATATATATATATATATATATATATATATATATATATATATATATATATATATATATATATATATATATATATATATATATATATATATATATATATATATATATATATATATATATATATATATATCTACTAGCTGTTGGGGTGGCGCTTCGCGCCACCCCAACACCTAGTTGGTGGGGGCGCTTCGCGCCCCCCCCCAAGCCCCCCCGCGCGCGTAAGTCGTTACGCGCCATATTAGTTACGCGCCATTGTAGTTGTGTCCCTATGTCCCACCTTTGAATATAGATATATATATATATATATATATATATATATATATATATATATATATATATATATATATATATATATATATATATATATATATAATATATCTATATATATATATATATATATATATATATATATATATATATATATATATGTTTTTAACTACGTAAAACTTGCGAATATACAACATTCTTTGCTGTCCCATTGTCTGTGCATATAAATAGATTTTCAGGTTTACCGACTCTTGAACATGCAACATATAATGGTCCATGGGAAAACAATCCGTATTCAGATCTATACCTCATGATTCTAATGATTGCCCTTGAGCTTTGTTGATGGTGATTGCTAATCGACCATTCCCTGAGTCGCCATCGTCATTTATATATCCCCCTGTGCACCCCGGCGTCCCCTTTGTAGTTATGTCCCTGTGTCCCGGTCGTCATTTATATTCCCTGTGTCCCGGTCGTCATTTGTGTCCCGGTGTTCCAGTCTGTGATTTCTCTTTGAGTGTCCCGGGCGTCATTTATATTCCTTGTGTCCCGGTGTCCCGGTCGTTATTTATATCCCCCTGTGCCCCCCGGCGTCCCCATTGTAGTTGTGTCCCTGTGTCCCGGTCGTCATTTATATTCCCTGTGTCCCGGTCGTCATTTGTATCCCGGTGTCCCGGTCTGTATATACATTCGTTTTTTAGTTTTGTTTTTCTCCTTTATTTTTTTCCTTTTTTCTTTTTTTTCTTTTTTAGTTTATTTAGATTTTTAGATTTTTTAGTTTTTTTATTAGTTTTTAGTTTTTTTGTAGTTTTTTACCATTTTTTTTAGTTTTTTTAGTTTTTTTTTTTTACTTATGTCCTGGTCGTCATTTATACTCCCTGTGTCCCGGTCGTCATTTGTGTCTCGGTGCTTTGTTGATTGCTAATTTATATTATATTTATATTTATATTTTTTATATTTATTAATATTTTTTTAGTTTTCTTTTTCTCTTTTTTTTTTTCAGTTTTTTTCCTTTTTTTTAGTTTTTTCTTTTTTAGTTTTTAGTTTTTTTTTTGTTTTTTACCTTTTTTAGTTTTTTAGTTTTTTTTAGTTTTTTAGCTTTTTTAGTTTTTTATTAGTTTTTAGTTTTTTTTTAGTTTTTGCCTTTTTTTAGTTTTTTCAGTTTTTTTTAGTTTTTAGTTTTTTACCTTTTTTTTAGTTTTTTTAGTTTTTTAGCTTTTTTAGTTTTTTTTCTTTTTAGTTTTTTTTGTAGTTTTTACCTTTTTTAGTTTTTTTCTTCTTTTGTATTAGTGTGAAATAATTCAGACGTCATATGCGGACAAACACGACGTCACTCGACAGACAGAGAGACAGACATAACCCACAAACAACTTATTTTTATATATATTTATTCATATTTTTTTAGTTTTCTTTTTCTCTTTTATTTTTCAGTTTTTCCTTTTTTTTAGTTTTTTTCTTTTTTAGTTTTTAGTTTTTTTTTAGTTTTTTACCTTTTTTCAGTTTTTTTTAGTTTTTTAAGTTTTTTAGCTTTTTTAGTTTTTTTATTAGTTTTTATTTTTTTTGTAGTTTTTGCCTTTTTTTTATTTTTTTCAGTTTTTTTTTAGTTATTAGATTTTTACCTTTTTTTAGTTTTTTTTAGTTTTTTAGCTTTTTTAGTTTTTTTTCTTTTTAGTTTTTTTTGTAGTTTTTACCTTTTTTTGTTTTTTTCTTCTTTTGTATTAGTGTGAAATAATTCAGACGTCATATGCGGACAAACATGACGTCACCTGATCCATCCACAGATCCACACACAGACAACTTATTTTTATATATCTACTAGCTGTTGGGGTGGCGCTTCGCGCCACCCCAACACCTAGTTGGTGGGGCGCTTCGCGCCCCCCCAAGCCCCCCCGCGCGCGTAAGTCGTTACGCGCCATATTATTTACGCGCCATATTAGTTACGCGCCATTGTAGTTGTGTCCCTGTGTCCCACCTGTGAATATAGATAGATTTATATATGTGTTTCAAACTACGTAAAAATTGCGAATATACAACATTCTTGGCTTTCTCATTATCTGTCCATATACAAAGCCGTATGTACTAATAATGACGTCATATGCAAACGCTCTTTTTACAAACAAACAAACATGCATACACACAACTCGTTTTTATATAGGTAGATAGATAGATAGATACAATACAAATTAACTACGTAAAACTTGTGAATATACAACAGTCTTCGCTGTCCCATTGTCTGTGCGTATAAATAGATTGTCAGGTTTACCGACCCTCAAAGATGCAACATACAATTGTACATTGGTAAAGCAATCTGTATTAAGATCTATGCCGCATTTTTCTAGTGATTACCCTTGAGCTTTGTTGATGGTTGTTGCAAATGCTAATCGAATTGGGAATTGCAATCTTTTAAATTGAAAAAGCAGATCCGTTGGAATCATGGGAATGCGAGGAATAAGAACAGCCTCACCCTCATAAGGCCCTGTCAAGATTGTGGCATCTATTAGGTTTTCCATTGTTTTTTTTTTACGGCAAGTCGCGTGCCATTGCAAAGCTTTGGTGGGTTGATATTTCTTAAAAGTATTATTGGTACGCCTATTTTTAGTTGTAGCAGGTGTGGTGGACACCCTGAAGGATCTATGGAATTTAAAAATTCAGATGGATAATTAACCGCTTCATTTGGTTCCGAAATACAAATTAACTGCGTAAAACTTGCGAATATACAACATTCTTCGCTGTCCAATTCTCGCTGCATATAAATAGATTGTCAGGTTTACCGACCCTCGAACATGCAACGTACAATTGTCAATGGGAAAAACAATCAGTATTAAGATCAATACCACATTTTTCTAATGATTGACCTTGAGCTTTGTTAATGGTGATTGCAAATGCTAATCGAATTGGGAATTGCAATCTTTTAAATTGAAAAGGCAGATCTGTTGGAATCATGGGAATGCGAGGAATAAGAACAGCCTCACCCTCAAAAGGCCCTGTCAGGATTGTGGCCTCTATTAGGTTTTCCATTGTTTTTTTTACGGCAAGTCGAGTGCCATTGCAATTTAATATTAAAGTGATAGCCATCGGCTCCATCCCAAAAAATGATAGGATATTGTAGGGCATCGTAGCATCGATGAGTTTCAGCAATTCTTAACAACTGAGCGTTTCGCTTATGTAGAATAATATTTCGAGGTAAAAACTGATCACCGACCATAACGATTGCCACTTCGTCGATAGTCGGAGCATTGTATCTACGCACATGTTGGCCAGGAGGCGTTTTGTCAGCGGAAATAACAATTTTATGAGTATCAGTAGGCATCAATTCGATGGCTATTTTGAACAGACGCACTAACTTATTATTTTCGTGGAAAAGATGTTGCAATTGGGAAACGATTGTCCTTTCAACGTTGGGAGAAATTTCGCAACGTGCATTCAATTCAGAATTTCTATCACTGATGAAGTACAATTGTAAAAATTTATGATTCTCGCCTGAGAATGGTAGAAGGGACCCTGCTTTATGATAAATTTGCCCTTTTACTTTGAAAGTAGACATAAATTGATCTGGATTTTCGATTTGGGCTCCAAACGACGTCATTTGGAAACATGAGTTGTATTGTCTGATTTTTGACAAAAAACGCTTAGATTCTGACGTATTTCCAGTAAGGAGAGTCTTCAATGGCTCTGGTGGTGCAGCCAATAGAGGAAGTTTAACTTTTCCTGAGGCGCAACACATTCCCATTGTTTCACCATTGAATTTCAAGGCCTTGCAATAGGGACAAATTTTAGACATTGTCCCGATTTGAACACATCTACTCAAGCTATAATCATCGACTGGGTTGTACCTGAATGCCAGGCGATAACTTTCAGATTGCTCTGATTCCTCGGCACGCTTTCTTTTCTTACTTTCTCTATCAGCCTCAAGCCTGTTTCCCTGCTGTTCTTTTGATTCCTCGGCACGCCTTCTTTTTTTACTTTCTCTTTCAGAAGCAAGTCTGGTTTCGCGTTGCTCTGGTAGTTCCCCGACACGCCTTCGTTGACGTAAATTGCACATTCTTAATCTGGCCATTTCTCTTTGAACCGCAAACCTGGTTTTGCTTTTTGGTAACATTCTACCTTTTTCAATGTTTTTCAATTTTTCAGTGTTCATTCTAACATTGATGTTAGAAAAAAATTTTACGTACCAAGCATGCAAACACTCGACAATTTATAATAAAACTCAAAATTATAAATATCTGTTATAAGGTTTTCGAATTACTTTAATCTATTGTCAAAATATATAGAAATACTAGCTGTTGGGGTGGCGCTTCGCGCCACCCCAACACCTAGTTGGTGGGGGCGCTTCGCGCCCCCCCCAAGCCCCCCCGCGCGCGTAAGTCGTTACGCGCCATAATAGTTACGCGCCATTGTAGTTGTGTCCCTATGTCCCACCTGTGAATATAGATATATATATATATATATATATATATATATATATATATATATATATATATATATATATATATATATATATATATATATATATATATATATGGTTTTAACTACGTAAAACTTGCGAATATACAACATTCTTTGCTGTCCCATTGTCTTTGCATATAAATAGATTGTCAGGTTTACCGACTCTTGAACATGCAACATATAATGGTCCATGGGAAAACAATCTGTATTCAGATCTATACCTCATGATTCTAATGATTGCCCTTGAGCTTTGTTGATGGTGATTGCTAATCGACCATTCCCTGTCCCGGTGTCCCGGTCGTCATTTATATCCCCCTGTTTCCCCCGGTGTCCCCGTTGTAGTTGTGTCCCTGTGTCCCGGTCGTCATTTATATTCCCTGTGTCCCGGTCGTCATTTGTATCCCGGTGTCCCGGTCTGTATATACATTCGTTGTTTAGTTTTGTTTTTCTCCTTTATTTTTTTCCTTTTTTTTCTCTTTTAGTTTATTTAGATTTTTAGATTTTTTAGTTTTTTTATTAGTTTTTAGTTTTTTTTTCTTTTTAGTTTTTTTGTAGTTTTTACCTTCTTTTTAGTTTTGTTATTTTTTTTTTTACTTATGTCCTGGTCGTCATTTATACTCCCTGTGTCCCGGTGCTTTGTTGATTGCTAATCGAATATTCCTTTTGTCCTGGTCGCTTTCTCTTTGAGTGTCGTCATTTATTTTTTTCTTTTTTAGGTCTTTTAGTTTTTACCTTTTTTAGTTTTTTTTTAGTTTTTTAGATGAAATTTTTTTTTGTTTTTTCCTTTTTTTCTTTTTAGTTTTTTATTGGTTTTTACCTTTATTTTAGCTTATTTTTCAGTTTTTTCCTTTTTTTTAGTTTTTTTTTATTTTTTATTTTTTTTTAGTTTTTTACCTTTTTTTAGTTTTTTATTTTTTTTAGTTTTTTAGCTTTTTTACTTTTTTTATTAGTTTTTAGTTTTTTTTTGTAGTTTTTGCCTTTTTTTAGTTTTTTCAGTTTTTTTTAGTTTTTTATTGGTTTTTACCTTTATTTTAGCTTATTTTTCAGTTTTTTCCTTTTTTTTAGTTTTTTTTAGTTTTTAGTTTTTTTAGTTTTTTACCTTTTTTTAGTTTTTTAGCTTTTTTATTAGTTTTTAGTTTTTTTGTAGTTTTTGCCTTTTTTTAGTTTTTTTTAGTTTTTTAGCTTTTTTATTAGTTTTTAGTTTTTTTGTAGTTTTTGCCTTTTTTTAGTTTTTTTCTTTTTAGTTTTTTTGTAGTTTTTACCTTCTTTTTAGTTTTGTTAGTTTTTTTTTTACTTATGTCCTGGTCGTCATTTATACTCCCTGTGTCCCGGTGCTTTGTTGATTGCTAATCGAACATTCCTTTTGTCCTGGTCACTTTCTCTTTGAGTGTCGTCATTTATTTTTTTCTTTTTTAGTTCTTTTAGTTTTTACCTTTTTTAGTTTTTTTTAGTTTTTTAGATGAAAATTTTTTTTAGTTTTTTTCTTTTTTTCTTTTTAGTTTTTTATTGGTTTTTACCTTTATTTTAGCTTATTTTTCAGTTTTTTCTTTTTTTTTAGATTTTTTTTATTTTTTATTTTTTTTAGTTTTTTACCTTTTTTTAGTTTTATTAGTTTTTTTAGTTTTTTAGCTTTTTTACTGTTTTTATTAGTTTTTAGTTTTTTTGTAGTTTTTGCATTATTTTAGTTTTTTCAGTTTTTTTTTAGTTTTATATTGGTTTTTACCTTTATTTTAGCTTATTATATATATATATATAAAGAACCAGAGTTTGTATTTCCACCAGTAATTGGATGTTCAGTAGATTACCGCAAAGTGGCTTGAACTCACATCCTTCGAATTCGAAAGAGAGTATCAAAGCCAATGTACTACGGTAACTGCTACTACATTTTGTATTATTGAATACTTGATTAATTTAAAGTGATTGGGGTATCTGTTTTAAGGTTTTCGAATTACTTTAATCTATTGTCAAAATATATTGAAATATTTGTGCAATTCTCAGTTATTTTTTTAGTTTTTTCTTTTTTTAGTTTTTAGCTTTTTTAGTTTTTTTTAGTTTTTTATCTTTTTTATTTTTTTACGTTTTTTCTTTTTAGGTTTTTTCTTTTTTTAATTTTTTTAATTTTTAATTTTTTTTTTAGTTTTTTCTCTTAGTTTTTTTTTAGTTTTTTACCATTTTTCTTTTTCGAATTACTTTTATCTATTGTCAAAATATTTCGAAATATTTATGCAATTTCCAGTTTTTACATTCTAGTTTGTTTTCTTTTATATATATAGAAGATATAATCTAGCGTAACGGACAGACAACTTATTTTTATATATATAGAGTTCGAAATATTTATGCAATTTCCAGTTTTTACATTCTAGTTTGTTTTCTTTTATATATATAGAAGATATAATCTAGCGTAACGGACAGACAACTTATTTTTATATATATAGATTTATGCAATTACCAGTTTCTACATTTTTAGTTTCAGTTTGCTTTTCAGTTTAGTTTCATTTTTATATATATTTAAGATATAATCTGGCGTAACGGACAGACAACTTATTTTTATATATATAGATAGAAGATAGATTTTTATATATATAGATACAGTTTCTTCTTTAGTTTTTTTTCTTTTTTAGTTTTTTCTTTTTTTAGTTTCTACTTTTTATTGATTTGTTTTCTTCAATTTCTCAATGTTCATTCTAACATTGACACTTGGAAAAATCTTTACGTGCCAAGCATGCTAAAGCTCCAACAATTTAAATTAAACCTCAAATTTGGGGTATCTGTTTTAAAGTTTTCGAATTACTTTAATCTATTGTCAAAATATATTGAAATATTTGTGCAATTCCCAGTTTTTTTTTTAGTTTTTTCTTTTTTTAGTTTTTAGCTTTTTTAGTTTTTTTTTAGTTTTTTATCTTTTTTATTTTTTTACGTTTTTTCTTTTTAGGTTTTTTCTTTTTTTAATTTTTTTAATTTTTAATTTTTTTTTTTTAGTTTTTTCTCTTAGTTTTTTTTTAGTTTTTTACCATTTTTCTTTTTCGAATTACTTTTATCTATTGTCAAAATATTTCAAAATATTTATGCAATTTCCAGTTTTTACATTCTAGTTTGTTTTCTTTTATATATATAGAAGATATAATCTAGCGTAACGGACAGACAACTTATTTTTATATATATAGATATATATAAAAATAAGTTGTCTGTGGATGGATGGATGTGTCAGGTGACGTCACCTGAAAAAACTGGATTAGGTGACGTCAAAACTGAAAAAACTAAAAAAAGGCAAAAACTACAAAAAAAACTAAAAACTAATAAAAAAAATAAAAAAGCTAAAAAACTAAAAAAACTATAAAGGTAAAAACCAATAAAAAACTAAAAAAAAAACTGAAAAAACTAAAAAAAGGCAAAAACTACAAAAAAAAAACTAAAAACTAATAAAAAAAGTAAAAAAGCTAAAAAGCTAAAAAAACTAAAAAAACTAAAAAAAGGTAAAAAACTAAAAAAAATAAAAAATAAAAAAAAACTAAAAAAAAGGAAAAAACTGAAAAATAAGCTAAAATAAAGGTAAAAACCAATAAAAAACTAAAAAAAAAGGAAAAAACTAATAAATGACGACACTCAAAGAGAAAGCGACCAGGACAAAAGGAATGTTCGATTAGCAATCAACAAAGCACCGGGACACAGGGAGTATAAATGACGACCAGGACATAAGTAAAAAAAAAAAACTATCTATATATATAAAAATAAGTTGTCAAACTAAAAAAAGGCAAAAACTACAAAAAAAACTAAAAACTAATAAAAAAGCTAAAAAACTAAAAAAACTAAAAAAAGGCAAAAACTACAAAAAAACTAAAAACTAATAAAAAAATAAAAAAGCTAAAAAACTAAAAAAACTAAAAAAACTAAAAAAAGGTAAAAAACTAAAAAAACTAAAAACTAAAAAAAAACTAAAAAAAAAGGAAAAAACTGAAAAATAAGCTAAAATAAAGGTAAAAACCAATAAAAAACTAAAAAAAAAACTGAAAAAACTAAAAAAGGCAAAAACTACAAAAAAACTAAAAACTAATAAAAAAAGTAAAAAAGCTAAAAAACTAAAAAAACTAAAAAAACTAAAAAAACTAAAAAAAGGTAAAAAACTAAAAAAAATAAAAAATAAAAAAAAACTAAAAAAAAAGGAAAAAACTGAAAAATAAGCTAACATAAAGGTAAAAACCAATAAAAACTAAAAAGAAAAAAAGGAAAAAACTAAAAAAAATTTTCATCTAAAAAACTAAAAAAAAATAAAAAAGGTAAAAACTAAAAGAACTAAAAAAGAAAAAAATAAATGACGACACTCAAAGAGAAAGCGACCAGGACAAAAGGAATGTTCGATTAGCAATCAACAAAGCACCGGGACATAGGGAGTATAAATGACGACCAGGACATAAGTAAAAAAAAAATTAACAAAACTAAAAAGAAGGTAAAAACTACAAAAAAACTAAAAAGAAAAAAAAACTAAAAACTAATAAAAAAACTAAAAAATCTAAAAATCTAAATAAACTAAAAAAGAAAAAAAAAGGAAAAAAATAAAGGAGAAAAACAAAACTAAAAAACGAATGTATATACAGACCGGTACACCGGGATACAAATGACGACCGGGACACAGGGAATATAAATGACGACCGGGACACAGGGACACAACTACAACGGGGACACCGGGGGAAACAGGGGGATATAAATGACGACCGGGACAAAAAAACTAAAAAGAAAAAAAAACTAAAAACTAATAAAAAAACTAAAAAATCTAAAAATCTAAATAAGCTAAAAAAGAAAAAAAAAGGAAAAAAATAAAGGAGAAAAACAAAACTAAAAAACGAATGTATATACAGACCGGGACACCGGGATACAAATGACGACCGGGACACAGGGAATATAAATGACGACCGGGACACAGGGACACAACTACAACGGGGACACCGGAGGAAACAGGGGGATGTAAATGACGACCGGGACACCGGGACAGGGAATGGTCGATTAGCAATCACCATCAACAAAGCTCAAGGGCAATCATTAGAATCATGAGGTATAGATCTGAATACAGATTGTTTTCCCATGGACCATTATATGTTGCATGTTCAAGAGTCGGTAAACCTGACAATCTATTTATATGCAAAGACAATGGGACAGCAAAGAATGTTGTATATTCGCAAGTTTTACGTAGTTAAAACCATATATATATATATCTATCTATATTCACAGGTGGGACATAGGGACACAACTACAATGGCGCGTAACTATTATGGCGCGTAACGACTTACGCGCGCGGGGGGGCTTGGGGGGGGCGCGAAGCGCCCCCACCAACTAGGTGTTGGGGTGGCGCGAAGCGCCACCCCAACAGCTAGTATATATATATATATATATATATATATATATATGTTTTTAACTACGTAAAACTTGCGAATATACAACATTCTTTGCTGTCCCATTGTCTGTGCATATAAATATGTTGTCAGGTTTACCGACTCTTGAACATGCAACATATAATTGTCCATGGGAAAACAATCCGTATTCAGATCTATACCTCATGATTCTAATGATTGCCCTTGAACTTTGTTGATTGTGATTGCTAATCGACCATTCCCTGTGTCGCCGTCGTCATTTATGTATCCCCCTGTGCCCCCCAGCGTCCCCTTTGTAGTTGTGTCCCTGTGTCCCGGTCGTCATTTATATTCCCTGTGTCCCGGTCGTCATTTGTGTCCCGGTGTCCCAGTCTGTGATTTCTCTTTGAGTGTCCCGGGCGTCATTTATATTCCTTGTGTCCCGGTGTCCCGGTCGTCATTTATATCCCCCTGTGCCCCCCGGTGTCCCCGTTGTAGTTGTGTCCCTTTGTCCCGGTCGTCATTTAAATTCCCTGTGTCCCGGTCGTCATTTGTATCCCGGTGTCCCGGTCTGTATATACATTTGTTTTTTTAGTTTTGTTTTTCTCCTTTATTTTTCATTCTTTTTTCCTTTTTTTATTTTTTTTCTTTTTTAGTTTTTTTAGTTTTTAGCTTTTTTAATTTTTTTATTAGTTTTTAGTTTTTTTGTAGTTTTTACCTTTTTTTAGTTTTTTTGTTTTTTTTTACTTATGTCCTGGTCGTCATTTATACTCCCTGTGTCCCGGTCGCCATTTGTGTCCCGGTGCTTTGTTGATGGTGATTGCTAATCGAACATTCCTTTTGTCCCGGTCGCTTTCTCTTTGAGTGTCGTCATTTATATTCCCTATGTTCCGGTGTCCCGGTCGTCATTTGTGTCCCGATGTCCCGGTCTGTAATTTCGTCAGTTGAAAACATGACGTCAGTCGACACACAAACATGACGTCACCCGACAGACAGACCCACACACCCCGTTGTAGTTGTGTCCCTGTGTCCCGGTCGTCATTTATATTCCCTGTGTCCCGGTCGTCATTTGTATCCCGGTGTCCCCGGTCTATATATATGTTTTTAACTACGTAAAACTTGCGAATATACAACATTCGTTGCTGTCCCATTGTCTGTGCATATAAATAGATTGTCAGGTTTACCGACTCTTGAACATGCAACATATAATGGTCCATGGGAAAAACAATCCGTATTCAGATCTATACCTCATGATTCTAATGATTGCCCTTGAGCTTTGTTGATGGTGATTGCTAATCGACCATTCCTTGTGTCGCCATCGTCATTTATATATCCCCCTGTGCCCCCCGGCGTCCCCTTTGTAGTTTTGTCCCTGTGTCCCGGTTGTCATTTATATTCCCTGTGTCCCGGTCGTCATTTGTGTCCCGGTGTCCCAGTCTGTGATTTCTCTACGAGTGTCCCGGGCGTCATTTATATTCCTTTTGTTCCGGTGTCCCGGTCGTCATTTATATCTCCCTTTGCCCCCCGGCGTCCCCGTTGTAGTTGTGTCCCTGTGTCCCGGTCGTCATTTATATTCCCTGTGTCCCAGTCGTCATTTGTATCCCGGTGTCCCGGTCTGTCTATACGTTCGTTTTTTAGTTTTGTTTTTCTCCTTTATTTTTCATTTTTTTCTTTTTTTATTTTTTTTCTTTTTTAGTTTTTTTAGTTTTTTAGCTTTTTTAGTTTTTTTTATTAGTTTTTAGTTTTTTTCTTTTTAGTTTTTTGTAGTTTTTACCTTTTTTTAGTTTTTTTAGTTTTTTTTACTTATGTCCTGGTCGTCATTTATACTCCCTGTGTCCCGGTCGTCATTTGTGTCCCGGTGCTTTGTTGATGGTGATTGTTAATCGAACATTCCTTTTGTCCCGGTCGCTTTCTCTTTGAGTGTCGTCATTTATGTTCCCTATGTGCCGGTGTCCCGGTCGTCATTTGTGTCCCGATGTCCCGGTCTGTAATTTCGTCAGTTGAAAACATGACGTCGGTCGACACACAAACGTGACGTCACCCGACAGACAGACCCACACACACACAGACAACTTATTTATATATATATAGATATATAGATAAGCTGCCGTTTTAGATTGCTTGAGTCAGTTCTAATTCCGTTTTTATAGTGGCCATGACGTCAAGAAGAAAGAAGTCCTGTTTAACTGAGGCGGAGCTTAAGACTCTGATGGAGACTGACAGCAGCTCCGAGGATTTAAAGCACAATTCTTCAGGATATGATTATATTCCCAGTTTTGACGAAGAAGCTGAGCCGCCTCAACTGTTATCAAAGAACTCTGAACCAAAACCCAAATTTGTTCAGTCCATTTCGATGGACTTATCTCAGCAACCAGTTTTAGAAATACCTGAAGCTTGTCTTACGAATGGTGAAGGTACCAGCAATGAAGCCTTTGACTCAGAACGTAAGGAAGCAGATACAACTGGGCCACAAGAATCAAGAGAGGCAACCTCAGACGAGGAAGAAGCTCCTCTTCCAGACAAAGTGTCTGAAGCTGCTTCAGAAAGTGAGGGAGGTCTTCCACTTTAAAAAAGCGTGCAAATAAAAACAAGGAAAGAAAAATCTCCAGAGCTTTAGGAAAAGAAAATGAAAGAGAGCCGAGGAAAGGGGGAGGAAAAACTAAGGCAAGAGAAATGAGGCCAAACCTTTGCCTTCAGACATATCAAGGAGTAAGTTTTGCAAAACTTTCTCAGATGAACAAAGGAAGAAGATCTTTGTGTCTTATTGGGAGCTTGGCAATACAATCAGACAGAAAGATTGGTTGTGTGCCCACTCTCATTGTGAACGTGTTTCAGAGCAGACTCTAAAAGCAGAAACAAGAAGAAAGAACACTGTTAGGTACTTTATGCCCCATGACAATGGAAACAAGAAGAAAGTTTGTCTGAAATCCTTTTGTGCAACTCTTGGTCTTGGGGAGTTTGCTGTCAGAAGTGCAGCTAAGAACAATGATCTGGGATTTCCTCGAAGAAAGGATAAGAAAACAGAGCATCCCAATAAGATACCCAGGGATGTCTATAAGCATGCAAGAAAGTGGATAAAAGATTTACCGGCTGTGGAATCACATGACTGCCGTTCTTCTACAACCAAGAAGTATCTGCCTCAAAACTTCAAAAATAAATTGAACCTGTTCAGGACGTACTCCGAACACTGCAGAAAAATTAAAAAGCCCATCCCTTGGCCGGGAGCCTTCATGAACATCTTTAACGAGTTTGACTTTAGCTTCCATAAACCGAGGAAGGATAAATGCGTGCTCTGTGAAATGGTGCAGTCTGCCCAGAATATGACAGAAAGTGAAAATTAGGTATACACGAACCAAATAATAGAGAAGAAGGCAACCAGGCACTATACGGAAGCCACCAACCAACGTGCTGAAGCTGACCAGTCTCACGTTGATGCGTGCTTTGATCTAGAAAAAGTACTTAGCACACCACACAGAAAAGGAACGTTGATTGGATTCTCTCAAAAATATGACTGCTACAATTTTACAGTTTACGAAAATGTGACTAAGAAGGGATATTGCTTCTTCTGGGAGCAGAGGAACGGAAACCGAGGGGCAAAAGAAATAGCAACTTGTCTTTCACGGTGGATTAGAGAAGTTGATAGTAGAGGTACTGTCAAGACAGTGCCTCTGTCCTGTGACTGCTGCGGTGATCAAAACAGAAACTGCCAAATGCTTGCAATGCTCTTTTCAATTCTTCAGCAGTGTAAAAGCATACAGACAATTGAGCTGAATTTCCTTCTTTCGGGTCATTCGTTACTGACTGTAGACAGCATGCATTCTGCGATTGAAAAAAATTTAAGAGGAATCACAGTGTACACGCCAAGTCAATGGGTAACTCTACTACAAACTGCAAGGAAAAATAAAGCTCCCTATATTGTCGAGGTACTGCCGTTCAAACACTTCGAAGACTGGAAGGCAGCTCAAGACGCCATTATCCCATCTGCCATGCAGGATAAAAACAAACGTAAAATTCTGTGGAGTAAACTGAGGTCGGTAAAGCTCACAAGAAAGTCGTCAGTTGTGAAGTTTCACACTAGCTTCACGAAAATAGATGAAAGGCAAGCTGAATTTGGCCGTAAGAAGCAAGTGCTAAAGGCAGCTCACGCTAAGGAAATCCTTTTTTCGGAACTGAAAAAGAGAGACCTTGCGGCCCTTTGCAATAAAAAGGCGATCCCACAGCAATTTCATCATGAATACACAAGTTTGAAAACTTTGAAGGGTAAGAAAGAGGTCCTTTTTGAGACTGATGAAGATGAAGAAGCGGGAGAAGAAGATGAATCAACTGAAGAATAGTTGATGGCTGAGTGATTTACAATCTGTACTTTTTGTATTCGAGTTTTGGATAAAAAGAGTTTACCTGAATTGTATGGTTTCCCGAGATACGCGTTTTCCGCTTGACACTCTGCCATTAGGCTATTAGAAATTTTGTCAAGCGGAAACCACGTATCAGCGTTTCTGTCAGAACTGCTTTAGTTGAGTTGTTTTGGTTCTTCTCACGAGATCCGTCATAAGAAGTTGGCTATCTAATGTAAACGTTCCAACAGCACAACTACTAAGGAGAAAAAGTTATTATGTTTTTTTCGCCTCCTGAAAAATTTTGAAAACAAGAGATACGTGGTTTCCGCTTGACACCGACCTTATATAACATAAGTTGTATGTTTGTGTATTTGTCCGGTTTGTGTATTTGTCTGGATATGACGTCATTATAAGTATGTTTGTGTGTTTCTCCGCATATGACGTCATTATAAGTGTATAAGGCTTTGCATAAGACGTCAAAGGCTTTGTATATGACGTCAAAGGCTTTGTATATGCCGTAATTATAAGTATCTAGATCAATTTATGCCTACTTTCAAAGTAAAAGGGCACATTTATCATATAGCAGGGTCCCTTCTACCATTCTCAGGTGAGAATCATAAATTTTTACAACTGTACTTCATCATTGATAGCAATTCCGAATTGAATGCACGTTGCGAAATTTCTCACGACGTTGAAAGGACTATCGTATCCCAATTGCAACATCTTTTCCACGAAAATTATGATTTAGTGCGCCTGTTCAAAACAGCAATCGATTTGATGTCTACTGATACGCATAAAATTGTTATTTCCGCTGACAAAATGCCTGCTGGTCAACATGTGCGTAGATACAATGCTCCAACTATCGACGAAGTGGCAATCGTTATGGTCGGTGATCAGTTTTTACCTCGAGAAATTATTCCTCATAAGCGGAACGCTCAGTTGGTAAGAATTGCTGAAACTCATCGATGCTACGATGCCCTACAATATCCTATCATTTTTTGGGATGGAGCCGACGGCTATCACTTTAATAATAAATTGATAGATCCATCCACTAACAAACAAACGGATAAGAAATGCAGCGCAATGAATTATTATTCCTATAGACCAGTGGTTCTCAACCGGGGTCCACATGGACCCTAGGGTCCATGTAATATTTTCGGGGGTCCACAGGCACAACAAAACACATTGGGGTTCCACAATGATATTTTGGGGGTCCATGAAGAACACCAACTCAGAACGCCCTTTATTTTTAAAATTTCAATTTCTACTGTAATTTACTGTTCACTTTATATTGTGTTCACTGTGTGATACACCGTCAACACTTAGTTGCAAAGGAAATGAGAACATCTTTGCATGATGCCCTTATTGTTGTAATAAAAGTAGTTAACCATAGTAAATCAAATTCTCTCCGAGACCACCTTTTTCGTGAATTCTGTAAGCAAAATGGAGAAAAGTTTGGGCAGATTGTATTACATACAGAGGTGAGATGGCTATCAAAGGGCAATTGTCTTAAGCGTTTCATTGCACTTTGAGATTCTATTGTTTCCTTTCTTGTTGACACACAACTTGGAGCAAAACTGCTTGCAAATAAATTGTGATGTCTAATATATCTGGTACTTACCAGATATATTTGAAAAAATTAATTAACTTAAAAACAGCTCCAAGAAAATAATTCTGATCTGATATCTAGTAAAATTGTTATTGCTACTTTTCTAAGGAAACTACAGCTGTATAAGAATAATATCAGGCATCGTGCATTTGAAGAGTTTCCTTGTTTGGCCTGTGTTAACAGCGATTTGCAAGATGAAGATCTTGCATTATATTGTGAATATTTGGAAAATATACATGAAGATGTGCAAACTCGGGTTGGCGACCTATTCGGGATGGATATACAGATTTGGGTTTCAATTCCTGTCGAAGTTAATGTTGCCGAAATAGACATATCTTCGCATGAGCCCCTCAACAAAATACAAAGTGATGAAATAATGCATGCGAAATTCAAAGGTGAAAAGTACAATATATGAAAACAAATGATGTATAATAAATGATGGATAATAAATTCGTTTTCATTTAAAAATAAAGCTTAATTGAATACTATTTCTCTAACAATTAAAACCTTAAAATTTATATTAGTGAAGAATAGAAAATTGTTCTTATGTCCAATAGCTATGAAGGGGTCCACCAAGATAAAAAGAAGGGGAAAGGGGTCCATGGGTAAAAAAAAGGTTGAGAACCACTGCTACAGACTAATGATTCGTCAAAATGAAGATAATTATATTTTAAAATCCCGTCAATTGTTTAACCAATACATCGTTGATATGTATGCAAAGATTGAATCAGAAAATTTGCTATTTATCCGTTTGAATCAGAAAAAGATCCGTTCTAAACAATACATTCATTTGCGAGATGCAGTTGCAAATGACGGTAATACCACTAACGTTGGAAGATTAACGATTTTACCTTCGTGATATGCTGGCAGTCCCCGTCATATCCATGAATATGATCAAGAAGTTATTGCGTATGTTCGTCTCTATGGTCGTCCAGATTTATTTATTACATTTACATGTAATCAATCTTGGGAAGAGACACAGTAGCATTTACTTCAAGGACAATCGGCGGTTCATAGACATGACATTACGGCCCGTGTCTTCCGGCAAAAGCTGAAAGAAGCATAACGGTACCACCATCGAAGTAGATAATCAGTGGGTTGTTTCACATTCACCTTTATTGTCAAAAACATTTAATGCACACATAAACGTTCAATACAGTAACTCCGTAAAGGCAATCAAATACATATGTAAATACGTCACCAACGGCAGCGACATGGCAGTTTTTGGCTTGCAGTCCGAAATCAGTGATATCGATGAAATCGTACAATATCAGGCTGGAAGATACATAACCAGTAATGAAGCTGTTTGGCGAATTCTTTCATTTCGTATACATGAACGAAGTCAAGCTGTTGTTCACTTAGTGGTAGATTTACAGAATGGTCAACGTGTATGTTTTTTGGAATCCAACGTGCAAAAAAGAGCTCTGAATCCACGGGATACAACATTAACTGCTTTCTTTTCGTTATGTTAAAATAATTCTTTTGAAAAAAAAAACTGCTGTATACTAGAGTGCCTTCGTATTACACGTGGAATGCTAAAAATAAATGATTTGAACGTCGAAAACAGGGTAAGTCAGTCGACTTCCAGCATACAATCTTCAAAGATATCACGATAGGAAGACTTTACATCATTCACCCCAATCAACATGAATGCCTCTTTCTCCACCTGCTTTTGGTGAATGTACCCGGTCCGACGTCCTTTGAGCATTTGAGAACTGTAAACGTTACTATACATGAAACTTACCGTAGTGCATGCCAAACTCTGAATTTATTGGAGAATGACCAACACTGGGATAACTGCATCAATGACGCGTGCGAAGCGTCAACTCCAAGTCAAATTCGTGTATTTTTTGGAGGATATACTCCATCGAAAACGGTTAGAGACGTCAGATATGACTTTTGATTTTACATCAGAAATTTATAGCTACACTTTAGTTATTATTAAAGATTTGTACTTATGTATGGCAAACAAAACTCTTCAGGATTTGGGAATGCCTTCACCTAATCGTAACGCTGCTGTTTCGACATGTGTAGAATTGGATCGTGAACAAATTTACAACACGAGTGATCTATTATGGTATCTACAAAATAATATTTCTAAGTTAACGTCTGAGCAAAAAAACATTTATGATCAGATAATGCATTGTGTCTATAACAACGTTGGACAAATCTTCTTTTTGGATGCGCCAGGAGGTACTGGTAAAACTTTTGTGATAAAATTGATTCTGGCATCAATTCGGTCAAAAAATGACATAGCATTGGCAATTGCGTCGTCCAAAATAGCCCCAACGTTGCTGCTTGGTGGAAGAACTGCTCATTCCGCTTTGAAATTGCCTCTGAATTTGCATTCGACAGAAACTCCCGCGTACAATATTTCTAAATCATCTGGGATGGGTAAAGTATTGCAGCAATGCTAACTTATTATTTGGGACGAGTGCACAATGGCACACAAAAAATCACTCGAGGCTCTGGATCAATCATTGCGAGATTTGCGGGGAAATTCGAAACCCTTTGGCAGCACATTAATATTGCTTGCGGGAGATTTCAGGCAAACATTACCTATAATAACTAGATCCACCCCTGCAGACGAAAAGAATGCTTGCCTGAAAAATTCTAATTAATAGGCACACGTGAAGACATTAAAATTAACTACAAATATGCGTGTCCGATTGCAAAACGATGACTCTGGTCAAACAGTTTCAGATCAATTGCTGGTAATTGGAAACGGAAAGCTCCCAGTAGACTCAATTTCAGGACGTATACAACTGCCTGCTGAATTCTGTAATTTAGTGACGTCCAAAAATGAATTGGTTGAAAAGGTATTTCCGAGCATTCTAACCAATTATAAAATCATAAATGGCTAAGTGAACGAATGATTCTGGCAGCCAAGAATAGAGACGTCCACGAAATCAACAATATTATTTTGACCAAGATTCGAGACCAGGCAGTCCTTTAGAAGTCAGTCGACACAGTTCTGGAACCAAATGAAGCGGTTAATTATCCATCTGAATTTTTAAATTCCTTGGATCTCCCAGGGTTTCCACCACACGTGCTACAACTTAAAATAGGCGTACAAATTATACTGTTACGAATTATCAACCTATGAAAGCTTTGCAATGGCACGCGACTTGCCGTAACAAAAACAATGGAAAACATAAACGACAGGACCTTTTGAGGGTGAGGCTGTTCTTATTCTTCGCATTCCCATGATTCCATCGGATCTGGCTTTTCAATTTAAAAGATTGCAATTCCCAATTCGATTAGCATTTGCAATCACCACCAACAAAGCCCAACGGCAATTATTAGAAAAATGCGGCATAGATCTTAATACAGATTGTTTTTCAGATGGACAATTGTATGTTGCATGTTCGAGGGTCGGTAAACCTGACAATCTATTTATATGCACAGACAATGGAACAGCGAAGAATGTTGTATATTCGCAAGTTTTACGTAGTTAATTTGTACTGTATATGTATATCTATCTATCTATCGATCTATATAAAAATAAGTTGTATGTATGCATGTTTGTTTGTTTGTAAAAATAGCGTTTGTATATGACGTCATTATAAGTATATAAGGCTTTGTATATGCACAGACGATGGTACAGCGAAGAATGTTGTATATTCGCACGTTTTACGTAGTTAAAAAGATATCTATATATATATATATATATATATATATATATATATATATATATATATATATATATATATATATATATATATATATATATATATATATATATATATATATATATATATATATATATATATATATATATATATATATATATATATAAATAAGTTGTCTGTGGATCTGTGGATCTGTGGATCTGTGGATCAGGTGTGACGTCGTGTTTGTCCGCATATGACGTCTGAATTATTTCACACTAATACAAAAGAAGAAAAAAACTAAAAAAGGTAAAAACTACAAAAAAAAACTAAAAAGAAAAAAAAACTAAAAAAGCTAAAAAACTAAAAAAAACTAAAAAAGGTAAAAATCTAATAACTAAAAAAAACTGAAAAAAATAAAAAAAGGCAAAAACTTACAAAAAAAAATAAAAACTAATAAGAAAACTAAAAAAGCTAAAAAACTAAAAAAACTAAAAAAAACTAAAAAAAGGTAAAAAACTAAAAAAAACTAAAAACTAAAAAAGAAAAAAACTAAAAAAAAGGAAAAAACTGAAAAATAAAAGAGAAAAGAAAACTAAAAAAATATGAATAAATATATATATAAAAATAAGTTGTTTGTGGGTTATGTCTGTCTGTCTGTCTGTCGAGTGACGTCGTGTTTGTCCGCATATGACGTCTGAATTATTTCACACTAATACAAAAGAAGAAAAAAAACTAAAAAAGGTAAAAACTACAAAAAAAACTAAAAAAAAAAAAACTAAAAAAGCTAAAAAACTAAAAAAAAAACTGAAAAAACTAAAAAAAGGCAAAAACTAAAAAAAAACTAAAAACTAATAAAAAAACTAAAAAAGCTAAAAAACTATAAAAACTAAAAAAACTAAAAAAAGGTAAAAAACAAAAAAAAACTAAAAACTAAAAAAGAAAAAACTAAAAAAAAGGAAAAAACTGAAAAATAAGAGAAAAAGAAAACTAAAAAATATTAATAAATATAAAAAATATAAATATAAATATAATATAAATTAGCAATCAACAAAGCACCGAGACACAAATGACGACCGGGACACAGGGAGTATAAATGACGACCAGGACAAAAGTAAAAAAAAAACTAAAAAAACTAAAAAAATGGTAAAAACTACAAAAAAACTAAAAACTAATAAAAAAACTAAAAAATCTAAAAATCTAAATAAACTAAAAAAGAAAAAAAAGAAAAAAGGAAAAAAAATAAAGGAGAAAAACAAAACTAAAAAACGAATGTATATACAGACCGGGACACCGGGATACAAATGACGACCGGGACACGGGGAATATAAATGACGACCGGGACACAGGGACACAACTACAATGGGGACGCCGGGGGGCACAGGGGGATATAAATGACGACCGGGACACCGGGACACAAGGAATATAAATGACGCCCGGGACACTCAAAGAGAAATCACAGACTGGAACACCGGGACACAAATGACGACCGGGACACAGGGAATATAAATGACGACCGGGACAAAGGGACATAACTACAAAGGGGACGCCGGGGTGCACAGGGGGATATATAAATGACGATGGCGACTCAGGGAATGGTCGATTAGCAATCACCATCAACAAAGCTCAAGGGCAATCATTAGAATCATGAGGTATAGATCTGAATACGGATTGTTTTCCCATGGACCATTATATGTTGCATGTTCAAGAGTCGGTAAACCTGAAAATCTATTTATATGCACAGACAATGGGACAGCAAAGAAGCGCGTAACTAATATGGCGCGTAACGACTTACGCGCGCGGGGGGCTTGGGGGGGCGCGAAGCGCCCCCACCAACTACGTGTTGGGGTGGCGCGAAGCGCCACCCCAACAGCTAGTATAGATATATATCTATCTATATTCACAGGTGGGACACAACTACAATGGCGCGTAACTAATATGGCGCGTAACGACTTACGCGCGCGGGGGGGCTTGGGGGGGCGCGAAGCGCCCCCACCAACTAGGTGTTGGGGTGGCGCGAAGCGCCACCCCAACAGCTAGTATATATATTAAAATAAGTTGTCTGTCTGTCTGTGGATCAGGTGACGTCATGTTTCTGTGTTGACTGACGTCATGAAATTAGTTGTCGTCATTTTTGCTTTGACGGTGACGTCATTAACGGTATTTAAGACATTTGTTCACGGAAAAATGTTTAATTGTAAAATGACTGAAGAACCTACAATCGCAACAGCCGAGGAAGCTGCTCAAAGAGTTTATGCCAAAAATCTTGCTGCTGATAGAGAAAGTAAGAAAAGAAAGCGTTCCGAGGAATCACAAGAATAGCAAGAAAACAGGCTTGCGGCTAAAGAACGCAAAACCGCGCAGTTAGATGAAAATCCAGCGAGAGTCAAAACATATCAAAACTGAAAATGATAGCGATGATGATTGGGTTTGGGATTTTGACTTGGATAAGGTCATCAATGCCTACCAGATTTAAGTTAAAAAAACAAAGGTTCGTCGATATGTACTTCATAGTGACGCTGAAAAATAAAGAAGAAAAAGAAAACTGAAAAAAGAAAAAAGGTAAAAAACTAAAAAAAACTAAAAAGAAAAAAACACTCAAAGAGAAATTACAGACCGGGACACAAATGACGACCGAGACAGAGGGAATATAAGTGACGACCGGGAACCTCAAAGAGAAATTACAGACTGGGACACCCGGACACAAATCACGACCGGGACACAGGGAATATAAATGACGACCGGGACACAGGGACACAACTACAACGGGGACGCCGGGGGCACAGGTGGGATATATAAATGACGACCGGGACACAGGGATTGTTCGAATAGAAATTACAGACCGGGACACCGGGACACAAATGACAACCAGGAAACCGGGACACATGGAATATAAATGACGACCGGGACACTCAAAGAGAAATTACAAACTGGGACATCGGGACACAAATGACGACCGGGACACAGGGAATATAAATGACGACTGGGACACAGGGACAAATCATTAGAATAATGAGGTATAGATCTGAATACGGATTGTTTTTCCCATGGATAATTATATGTTGCATGTTCAAGAGTCAGTAAACCTGACAATCTATTTATATGCACAAACAATGGGACAGCGAAGAATGTTGTATATTCGCATAGCGTGCCGAGGAATCACAAGAACAGCAAGAAAACAGGCTTGCGACTGATAGAGAAAGTAAGGAAAGAAAGCGTGTCGAGGAATCAAAAGAACAGCAAGAAAACAGGCTTGCGGCTAAAGAACGCAAAACTGCGCAGTTAGATGAAAATCCACCTGGACAGCGAGAGTCATAACATATCAAAACTGAAAATGATAGCGATGATGATTGGGTTTGGGATTTTGACTTGGATAAGGTCATCAATGCCTACCAGATTTAAGTTAAAAAAACTAAGGTTCGGCGATATGTACTTCATAGTGACGCTGAAAAAAAAAGAAGAAAAAGAAAACTGAAAAAAGAAAAAAGGTAAAAAACTAAAAAACGCTAAAAAGAAAAACACTCAAAGAAAAATTACAGACCGGGACACAAATGACGACCGAGACAGAGGGAATATAAATGACGACCGGGAACCTCAAAGAGAAATTACAGACTGGGACACCCGGACCCATATCACCACCGGGACACAAGGAATATAAATGACGACCGGGACAAAGGGACACAACTACAACAGGGACGCCGAGGGCACAGGCGGGATATATAAATGACGACCGGGACACAGGAATTGTTCGAATAGAAATTACAGACCGGGATACCAGGACACAAATGACGACCAGGACACCGGGACACATGGAATATAAATGACGACCGGGACACTCAAAGAGAAATTACAAACATGGACACCGGGACACAAATGACGACCGGGACACAGGGAATATAAATGACGACCGGGACACAGGGACACATCATTAGAATAATGAGGTATAGATCTGAATACGGATTGTTTTTCCCATGGACAATTATGTTGCATGTTCAAGAGTCAGTAAACCTGACAATCTATTTATATGCACAAGCAATGGGACAGCGAAGAATGTTGTATATTCGCATTTTTTACGTAGTTAAAAACATATATTTATATCTATCTCTATTCACAGGTTGGACACAGGGACACAACTACAATGGCGCGTAACTAATATAGCGCGTAACGACTTACTTGCGTGGATGGCTTGGGGGGGGGGCGTGAAGCGCCCCACCAACTAGGTGTTGGGATGGCACGAAGCGCCACCCCAACAGCTAGTGAGACTATATTTGTCTTGATTAGTCTTGGAAAGAACTAATAAAATGAAGCTGAATATATTATACATAACGTTATTAATTGCTGAAATCAAATCACTTCAAAATTTAGTTTTACTGTAATTTTATTCTTATTTTCTATTTTGTAAGAAGTACAAAATAAAATATCTGTAAAATAATTAGTTTTCAGTAAAGTGCTAACTATGCAACAGGTTTTACACTTTTAAAGTGAAAAGAGGCAAAATTCAAACTCTTGTTTGTAGTGATTTTTGTTAGTTTCAAGCTTGATTTACATATTCAATCTAAGTTTCACTCGTTTTAAGATTTATTTATTTATTTATATTTGTACCTTTTGTATGTTTATATCCTATAAGTGTTTATTTAATTTGTGTTCGTTTTGGGTTTCATTTATACTATAACAGCAAATATTTTTGTTGGTGTTTAGATTGACTTGCAGAGTTAATCTATGTTTTGCTCGTTTTAAGATTTATTGATATTGAACCAACAAAGACAAACAACTCACCAAAGAGAGTGTAGACGAGGCCAAAAGAGTAGTACCACAAAGAATGAATAGCAGGGAACTTGTACCAGTGTCTAAGATTTTTTTTTAGATCATCTGTTGCCACGTCGCAAATAGTAACGCCTTTACCAATATCCCAAAAATTGTATCCAACATCGAAATAGAATTTTGTGGCAAATATCTTCTCACTATTGTTCGCCATGGTATACGTTTAGTAAAAAATGGGTCCTGTAAATATAATAATTTAATGTTAGACTGATGGGATTGTAAATATGAAAGGATACATGGTCTCGTTTGGTTTTGGGCTTTGTTTTTTTTTCCTGCACCTGAAATGAAGTTCTGCAATATCAAAAAGTTCGTGGTAATCAAATAGTTTGTGATAACGAGCTGTAGTAAGGAGCAACCCGGCTCAATAGTAAACGAAAATCTAAAAAACGGAATTTTGATACTAAAAGATACATTAAAAGGATCCGATTGGTATGCTGATTTTAGATATAAAGTTTCATCAAACTTAGTCTTACTCATCAAAAGCTACGAGGCTGAGAAAATTTGCCCTATTTTGGAAAATAGGGAAAAAACACCCCCTAAAAGTCATAGACTCTTAACAAAAATAACAATATCGTATTCAACGTATCGGAAAGCCTATTGCAAAAGTTTTAAGCTCCTATCTAGAAAAATGTGGAACTTCGTATTTTTTGCCAGAAGCCTGATCACAGGTGCGTGTTTATTTATTTTTTTTCCCCCAGAGGTCATCGTATCGACTAAGTGGCCCTAGAATGACGCAAGAGGACTCATTCTAGCAGGCCCCCTCCCACGCTCATTTTTTCCCTAAAGTCAACGGATCTACATTTTGAGATAGCCATTTTGTTTGGAATAGTTGAAAAACATAATAACTCTGTCTTTGGGGATGACTTACTCCCCAGAGTCCCCAGGGGAGGGGCTGCAAGTTACAAACTTTGACCAGTGTTTACATACAGTAATGGTTATTGGGAAGTGTAGAGACGTTTTCAGGGGGATTTTTTTGGTTTGAGGGGAGTTGAGGGGGAGGGGCTATGTGGGAGAATCTCCCCTTGGAGGAATATGTCATGGGGGAAGAGAAATTCAATGAAGGGGGTGCAGGATTTTCTAGCATTATTATAAAGAAACAATGAAAAAATAAATATGACAAAGTTTTTTCAACTGAAAGTAAGAAGCACCATTAAAACTTAAAACGAAAAGAGATTATTACGCATATTAGGGGCTCTCCTCCTCCTAAACACCTCGCTCTATACGCTAAAGTGTATTTAGTAATATAAACTATTTATTCTACGGTCTTTCTGATTCAAAAGACTCTCTTAAAGAATTGGGACAAAATTTAAGATTTAGTGTAAAGAGCTTGGTATTAAAGAGTGGACAAACACCCTCAGTCCCCTTGGGAGGGGCTTTAAGCTACTCTCTTTGACCAGTGTTTACATATAGTAATGGATATTGGGAAGTGTACAGACGTTTTCTGGGGGATGTTTTTGGTTTGGGAGGGGGGAGGGGTTACGTGAGAAAAACTTTCCATGGAGGAATTTATCTTGGCAGAAGAAGATTTCCAAGAAGGGGGCGCAGCATTTTCTAGCATTATTTAAAAAAACAATGAAATAATAAATATGAAAAAGTTTATTCAACTGAAAGTAAGTTGCAGGATTAAAACTTAAAATGAACAGAGATTATAACGCATTTGAGAGGTTCACCTCCTCCTAATACCTCGCTCTTTGCGCTAAAGTATTTTTTGTAATTTTAACTATTTATTCTATGGCCCTTGTGATTCAGGGGTTATTCTTAAGGAATTGAGACAAAATTTAAGCTTTAGCGTAAAGAGCAAGGTATTGACGAGGGAGCGAACCCCCTCAAATACGTAGTAACATCTTACGAATTTAGAAAATCGTTATATAGGTTAATTCTTAAGATATATATATATATTTTTTTACCAATAAGAACGTTCGTTAAAAATTATAAGTTCTAGTTGCCTTTTTAAGTAACCGAAAAACTGAAGGGCACCTAGGCCTCCTCCCCCACCCCTTTTTTAACAAAATTGTCTGATCAAAACTAAGAGAAAGCCATTTAGCAAAAAAGAATT